>NW_004524827.1:1847041-1858696 GCF_000260255.1 Octodon degus | reverse complement strand
TATTGTTCTTTTTTAAAACATATTTAGTTTTTACAGGGTCTCACTATGCAGCTCAGACTCATAGTGATCCTCCTGTTTGCAGCCTCCCCAGTGCTGGGATTACAGGCATGTGCCACTACCCCTGGACACTGTGGCTGGTTCTGCCTGACCTGGAGGTGGAGCTGGCATGGCATGTGCTGCTGGAAATCAAACCATGGTCCCTGTGCTTGCCTACGTGTGCCTAAACAGGTGGTTTAGTCTGCTGAGCTACCTCACGGTCTAACAATATCCTGTTTTTAAATATTTCAGGTCACTTACCACTCCAGAGCTCCAGTCTTGTATTTTCTCCACAGTTATTCTTGACTTCCTGTTGGACACCTATTAGATGGTGCACCTATTCTTTAAACACAGTATTGCCAACAACAATTCATTATCTTTCATTCTTTCTGAATGCAGATTTTTATTTTAAGAAGAGTAGAAAAATAAGAGATAAAACATTAAAAATGACACATAATTTCAAAACAATACCCAAGATGATAGGATTCCAACAATAGCTGTTATATTGCACATTGTTTTCTTCAATGTAATTGCTCAGATTGACAGACATAAGCATGTAAAATTGGTCTGTGTAAAAATTTTAAGCATTAAGTGCTCCTTTCAAAACACAAATAATAGTAGTACAATCATCTTAATTATGTTGTATATATTTATACATGATATTTTCCCCTTCATTTTCTTTATTTTCTTCTTTCCCTGATCCCAATTTTTTATTCCTTTTGTTCAGTTTACTTCCCTTTTAATATATCTGTTGTGACTTTCAGATTTTATTTAATCTTTCAGGTTCTTATACTACGGAGACAATATGATGCTTACACATGTGTGGCTGCTTTATTTCACTTGAATATGTTCTCTAGTTGCATCCATTTACCTATAAAAGTCTCAAGTTTATCTTTCTAGCTGAGTAATACTCCATTGTACAAGAATACATTTTTTATCCATTACTCAGTTGATCAACATTTGAGTTGTTTTGAAGATGTAGCTATGACAAATTGCACTGCTATAAATATGGGTGCACATATTGTAGATGATGTTTTCAACCCTTCTGGAAAAATACCCGGAAGGGAAATTGCTGGGTTGAATGGGTTTTCTAGTACTATTTTTTTGAGGAAGATCCACACTGATTTCCACAGAGGTGGTTCCAGACTACACACCCACCAACAGTGGATAAGTGTTCCATTTTCACCACAGCCTCTCCAGCATTTGTTATTAGTTGATTTCTTTTCTGAAAAATGTATTTAGTACAGGACCTACAGGGTCTCATTACACAGACTGGACCTGTAGTGATCCTTCCTGTTTGTCAGCCTCCCAAGTGCTGGGACTACAGGCAATTGCCACCATGCCCACTCTCAATTATAGCAGTCTCAGTCTCAACATGCCCCAAGGGTGGGGCTGGCATGGCATGCCAGGATAGAAACCCCAGCCCCTGTGTCTGCCTAAGCAGGTGCTTTAATCTGATGAGCTATCTGGCTGACCCTAGTTGATTTCTTTATGATATCTAGTTTTCTTTTTTTTTCCATAATTTTATTGAGAGACAAATAGCAATGAGACAGTTTCAAATCAAATTGTTAGGACAGTTTCAATAATTAACACATTGCATACTCTCTTCCTAGTGGTTATTCACTGTACAAGATGCAGATATAATATCCTATTTACAAACACCATTAGAACAAATCTCTCTATTCATTAAGAGAATGTGACTGTATATCTATCCTAACCATTTTGAATACACAGATACAAAATGAACATTCATCTGTATCCCCTTTTTTGTTTAGTGCCATCATTTCAATATTATAGGTGTGTTAACTCAGCAAAATATTCTAAAAGAGTCCAATAGTCTGTAATAGTATTGGGTCTTCCACTTGACTGGCAATGTCAGAAATTGTTGACCCGAGTCCCCTACAGCTCAACACAACAGCATGGCTTTACTTCTTATATTTTGTTTTTATACTTTTCTGCTGGATGATTAAGACCAAGGTAAAGCAGGACCTATGCAACAAGAGTTGTAGCTTTTGGGTCTGATAAGGTCAGTGAAATCCCCTCATGATTTATCCTGAGATCCTGTACCTCAGAGTGTAGAACCTTTGTTAATGTCAGCCATGTAGATGAGTCATGGCCATTGCTTGGCCAATGTGATCTCTGTGAAAGCCAGAATGTTTTTGCTCCGTGTGACTCTCGTTAGGCACACTCTACATCATCGATCACTTTCCTCTTTGGCCCCATAATCTCCTTGATCAGAAAATTTGGGACACTACTGAGACATATGAGAACTTGTACTGTAACGTCATGATGTCCAGTTTTCTGGGGTGAGATGGAATTTCAGTGTTGACTTAATTTACATTTCTCAAATGACCAGTGCTGTTGAACATTTTTTCATGTATTTATTTTCCATTCTATTTCTTCCTCTAAGAAATGTGTATTTATCTAGGATGCCAAAGTTTGGGTTGGGTCTTTGAATTTGTGGCCTGATTTTTTTTTTTTTTTTTTTTTTTTTTTTTTTAGTTCTTTTCATGTTCTGGATAGAAGTCCATTGTCTGAGTGACTGTTAAGATTTTTTCACAGTTTCTGAGTTTTCATTTCTTTCTGCTGGTGATTTCTTTTAATGTACAAAATCTTTTCAATAGGATGACATCCCAGTTGTTGATTCTTTGAAGTATTTCTTGTGCATTTTGGGTTTTGTTGATGAATTCTCTCCCTACCCCTGTCTTCAAGAAACCTAACTACTACTTTCTCTTGCAGTAGATTTAGGGTGTCTGTTTAAATGTTTAGATCTGTAATCCACTTTCATTTTAGGTTAGTGCATGGTGATAGACCTGGATAGTTTTAGTTTTTGGCATGTGGAAAGTCAGTTTATCCAGAACGATTTGTTACACATGTTCTCTTTCCTTCACTGAATGTGTTTGGTCCCTTTGTCAAAGGTAAGGGAGGTGGCTGACTGTGTTTGTAGATGAGTCTGCATCTTCTAATCTGATTCATTGAACCTCACATCTGTATTTTTGCCAGTATCATGCTGATTTCATCAAGGTAGCTTTGTAGTAAAATTTCAAGTCAGGGATTGTGATGCCTCTTGCCTTGCATTTGTTGGCCAGGATTACCTTTGCTGTTCTAGGTCTTTTCTGGTTCAAATGAGCTTTTGGAATGATTTTGCTAGGTCTGTGAGGTATGGTGAGGATAATTTGACTCAGACTGCATTAAATGTTTATAACAATTTTGGAGTGTAACCATTTGCACAATATTGGTTCTTTCCAAGTGTAAGAAAGATCTTTTCTTTTTCTGAAATCCTCTTCAATTATTTTTGGAGTACTGTAAGTTTCACTTTATAGATTTGTTCCTTCCTTTGTTATGTTAATTCTTAAGCACTTCAATATTTTGGATGCTATTGTGAAGGGTGTTGTTTCTCTAATTTCTCTTCATTAGGGTCTGTTGCTTTTGTAGAGGAATGCTATTGAGTTTTGGAGGTTGACTTTGTATTCTCATACACTACTGAATTTATTTAATTCTAGGTGTGTCTTGGTGGATTTTTTTGGGGCTTCCATATAGAGAATCATGCCTTATGTGAATAATGATAATTGAACATTTTCCTTTCTAATTCTTATTCCTTTTTTTAATATATCTTGCCTGCTTTCTCTGGCTGATGTTTCCAGAACAATACTGAATAGGAATGGTGATAGTGGAAAACCTGTCTTGTACCTGATTTTAGAGTGTAAGCTTTACTGTTTTTGTAAATTTAAAATTATGCTGGTTGTTAGTTTGTCATAGATGGCTTTTATCATATTGAGGTAAAGAATATATATTCCAATTTTCTTTAAGGATTTTTTTTGTATTTAGGTCAGGATGTACAGGATATACAAAGTCTCCCTGAGTAGATCGGACTCATAATGATCCTCCTGTTTATAGCCTCCCAAGTGCTGGGATTACAAGCACACACTACCACACCCAGTCTCAATTGCCATCTCAGCGTGCCCCAGGGGAGAGGCCAGCATGGCAGGCCTGGGGATGAAACTCCCAGACCCTGCAACTGCATAAGCAGGTACTTTAATCTGCTGAGCTATTTGGCCAGCCCTTCCATTGGGATTTTATCATGGATGAGTCTTTGAACTTGTCAAAAGCTTTTTCTGAATCTATTGAGATAACCATATGGTTTTTATTGTTGGCTCTGTTGATATGGCATGTAAAAATTATGGATTTCAGCATATTGAACCATCCCTGAATTCCTTGGATGAATCGTACCTGGTCATGGTGTATAATCTTCATGATGCTTTGCTGCATTCTATTTGCTAGTATATAATTGAGGATTTTTTTGCAACTATGTTCATGAGGGAGATTAGCTACCATTCTCTTTTTTGGTGCAATCTTTCTCTGGTTTTCGCATCATTGTAATATTTGCCTCCAGAAATGAGGTAGCGATTACTGTTTCTTTTTCAACTTCATTGAAGAGTTTGAGGAGTACTGGGATTAAACCTTCTCTAAATTTCTTTTAGAAATCAGCTGAGAAACAATCAGGACTTAGGCTTTTCTTTGTTGGTATGTTATGGATTACATTTTCAACTTCAGTAACTGATATTGGGTTATTCATAACTTTTATATCTTCTTGATTCAGTTGCGATAATTTTCACATATCTAGGAATCTTTCTGTTTCTTCTGTGTTTTCCTTCCTATGAAAGTAAAGATTTACAACATAGGAATTAATATTTTGACTTTCCACAGAATCCATAGTAAGTTCAACCTTTTCATTCCTTTTTGCTCCATTTTAGTTTTTCTTTCCTCATTTTGATAAGGTTGGGTAGGGCTTTATCAAATTTTGCTTAATCTTTCAAAGAACCAACTCTTTGACTGATTATTTTGTATTGTTTTATTTGTCCCAATTGCATTAATTTCTGCTCTGATCTTTATACTTTCCTCCCGTGTTTTGGCTTCTAGCTTGATTTTCTCTTCTTTTTCTAGAAGTGTGAAGTGTAGCATTAGGGTATTTATTTGTTTTCATACTGTTTTCCTAATATGAATGTTCACCACTATAAATTTCACAGTGAGGACTGATTTAATTGCATCCCACAAATTCTGTTAAGTTGTGTTTGAATTTTCATTGGATTGCAGATATTGGTCAATTTCTTTTTTAAATGTGATCTGTGGCCTATTGGTTGTTCAGGAGTTTGTTATTTAATTTTCATATGTTTATGATGTTTTTGAAGTTTTTTTCATAACTAATTTTCAGTTTCATTGCACTATGGTCAGATAATATATATGGGATAATTTCAATTCACTTTCATTTACTTAAATATGTTCTATGGATTAGTATGTGGTCTACTTTAGAGAATGTCCCATGTGCAGCTGTAAAGAATTTGTATTCAGATATTGAGTGGAGCATTCTTTAAATATTACCCAGTACATTTGTTCAAATGTTTGATTTAGTTCTGGTACCTTTTTGTTAATTTTTTTTCTATTTGATATATCTCTTTGAGACAAAGGGGTGTTAAGATTCCCATTAAGATTGTGTTATTGGTTATGTAATTTTTCATGTCCTTTAAAATTTATCTTATATAGTTGGGTGTTCCCATATTTGGTGCACATATTTTTATGATTGTTATGTCTTCTTGAAGTTTTCATGACTCATGTATGTAGTGACCTTCTTTATCTCATTTGATCATTTTGTGTTTGAAGTTCACATTATCTTCAAACAGAATAGCTATCGCTGCTTTTTTCTCAGTTCCTGGTGCATGTAGTATTATTGTCCATCCTTTGACTCATGACCTATGAATTTACTTTTGTCCTAAAAGTGTTTCTTTTTTATGTACTTAGTGCAGGGTCTACAGGGTCTCACTACACAGATCAGGCTGGCAACGATCCTCCTGTTTTCAGCTTCCCAAGGATTTATAGACTTGAGTCACCATGCACAGTCTCAATTGCCATATCATCACGCCCTGGGGATGGGGCTGGCACAGCACATTGGGAATTGAGCCCCTGTCTCTGCACCTGCCTAAACAGGCACCTTTGTCCACTGAGCTATCTGGCCAACCCTTAAATATGTTTCTTGTATATATCATAGTAATCGATTTTATTTCTTGATTTACATTGCCCATCTACTTCTTTTAAATGGTGAATTGAGACCATTTACTTTGGTGGTTATAACAGATATGTATTGGCTTATCTTTGTCTTATTTTCATGCTTTTGGTTCCCTACTTTTTACATGAGTTTTCATTGCTTTTGTTGATTTCCCTCTCTAGAATATCTTTCAACATTCTTTGTAAGCTTGGTTTGGTGGTTGTGAATTTCTTTAGTTGTTCTTTGTCATCAAAGTATTTTACTTCTCAATTAATTTTGAAAAATAGTTTTGTAGGATACAGCAATCTGGGTCTGAAAGCTTTTTCTTAGAAGAATTGAAATACTTCCCTCCAAGCTCTTATTGACTTGCTGCTTTGTGTTGAGAAATTTGCTGTGATTCTGATGGGCTTTTTTATATGTGATCTGTTTCTTTAAAAAAAAAACAGCATTTAATATGTTGCTCTTGTGCTGAATTTCTATGCTCTTGATTATTTTATGTGTGTGTGTAGATTTATTTTGGTTGATGTTAATTGGAGTTCTATATTCTTCACTTAACTGTATGTCAGATTTTTCCCCCATGCTTTGGAAAGTTTCTGCTACTTCTGCAAGTAATCTTTTTATGTCATTTGCATTGGCTTTTTCTTTGACACCTATCAGTCTTATGTTGTTCATCTTTGTGACATCTTGTAGTTCTTGAATTACAATTTTTTAGAGGCTTTAATTTCCTGAATATCTCTTCAAAGTTGTTTCATGCATTCTATTTCTTTCTTATATTATTCAGTTGAGGTTTCCACATTTTTTTTCTGTTCATCTAAATTTTTAATGAATGTCTTCTTCAGATATGCTTGGGAATTCTTTCCTTATGATTATTGCCTCTTTTTTTACCTGAGAGATTATTTGCGATCTGATTTCCTCTATACCCACCCTGAGATGTTTCTTCATTTCAGTTGCAATAATTTCTGGCATTTAATGTATGTGACTTGTAACTTCTCCTATGATGATATTTGAATGCATAGTTTTTTAAATTGGTGGTTTCCACATGTATTCTGTCTTCCAAGGCATCCACATTTTTAAAAATTTTATTTATTTATTTATCTTTCTGTATTTTAGGGAAGGATCTACAGGGTGTTCAGGGTCTCACAACTAGATTGGACTAGTAGTGTTTCTACTGTTTACAGCCTTCCAAGTGCTGGGATTACAGGTACACACCACCACACCTAGCCACAATGGCACACTCAGCACACCCAGGGGGTGGGACCATTATGGCACGTGCTTTAATTCAGTATTTGATCAGTCCTCACATTTATTTTATTTTAAAGATAATAGAAAAACAATAGATAAGACATTAGAAATGATACACAACTTCAAAATTTAACAGTGATTGTTATATTGCATTGTTTTCTTTAATGTAGCTGCTCACATGGCCAGATAAAAGGAAATATTTATCATAGTTTCATTTTTGTTCTTCTATTTTCCCTTTTGCTCCATGATTTACCAAATGTACTTTCTAATTTCATCTCTAATATATCCCTTTTCCCCATCTCCACAAACTCTACCTTGCATTTAGCCTTCATAATATGTCACATGATATAAAATGGTGGCCTAATTACTTTATCTGCATTCAGGCCTGTCCACTTCCAATGTAGCTTTCAGACTGTCACTAGGAGTATGTTTATTAATGCAAATTTTCATATGTAAGTCTTTTGTTGAAACTTTCATTGATTATCCAATGATAAGATAAGCTTTTGTTGACATGATAAACTTTTAGACACTCAAACTAACTCTAAATTCTTAAATCTTACAGAACAATCACTTAATTATTTATTTATCTATTTATTTTCAAAGTTTTATTGATAAACAGATAGCAATGAGACAGTTTCAAATCAAATCGGAAGTACAGTTTCAACAAATAATACACTGCATATATTCTTCTTAGTGGTTAATTGCTGTACAAGATGCGGACTTGTGATCCTATTTACAAACACCATTAGAACAAATCATTCTATTCATTAAGAGAATGCAAGTATATATCTATCCTAACCACTTTGAATACACAGATACAAAATGGACATTCATCGGTATACCCCATTTTTTCTAAGTTCCGTTATTGAATATTATAGGTGTGTAAACTCAGCAAAATATTCTAAAAGAGTCCAGTAGCCCATAATAGCATTGGGTCTTCTGTTTAACTGGCAATGTCAGAAATTATTGACCTGAGTCCCCCACAGCTCAACTTAACAGCATGGCTTTCTTATATTTCATCTTCATACTTTTCTACTGGATGGTTAAGACCAAGGTAAAGCAGGACCTATGCAACAAGAGTTGTAGCTTTTTGGTCTGAGAAGGTCACAATCACTTAATTTTATTCAAAGAATATCACTCACTTGATTAAGTCCAGACATAGAGTCTTACCTATAACATCAGTATTTTTACCTTACATCTGGAAATCTAAACACTCTTCTATAGCCAATTCTCTAACAGTTCATCTGTTGACCTCCCAAGTATCATAGAATACATCATCTTGTTGTTTTATTATGCAGAATTCTATATAATTTAGCTCTATTTAAAATAACACTTACCTTGTAATGAAATTTCTTTAGATGGTCATCTTTTCTCAATGAACTGTGAACTCCAAATTCTGAAGTAAAGATAGCCTTGCTCAGGAGACAGAAATAAAAAAGGAGATTAAATAATATGGAATAAGCATAGGTGTGGAGTAAGAATAGAAAAATGGAAACAATCAGAATTCTTCTTGCATGAGCGGGCAAAAAAGACTTCATATAGAATATGGCTCTTATTTATTTGTTCATTTATTTATTTTTTACATTTGCAGTTCTTATTTTCATACGCAGATCAAACACCTTCACCTTAAGTAGAGGCATGTAATTTATAAACTAGTCCTTTTGCATGTGGAAACTCTTGTTTCTTTTCAGACAATCTTTCACCTGTTTTTCAAAAAAGAGTAACATCACACTATTTGCATTGTTAAGATATAAAATCAGTCCAAAGGAAAATGTGCCTTGGAAATCCTTCTTTGATTTGTTTTTGTAGAACAACTTGAGGTGAGGCCCACTGTACTAATGAAGTCCAGTTACTGATGATAGAGAAGCACGTTCAGGAAACTCAAAAGTAAATGCTTACATCCCTTCAGTTTCCACTGACATACTATTCACAATAACCAGAATTGTCTTTTTCCTTGTCATTCAAAACAACCAATGCCCCTCCAAGCATTATATGAAAATTGAATTTTAAGTAGTGACTCTAAAATAAACCAAATGCTTTTATGATAAGAGAAGATGAATGGGTTGTGGATTAATCAACAGACTAGGACTCAGTATTTTTTGATGATTATATTTTGAGTTCATATACCAAGATAGCACATCTGATATAAAAAATGAAGGAAACTAGAAGAGTAGTGTGATGTAGAGGGAAACAGATTTGATGTTCATTGTGTTAACTTAGTGTTATGACTTTATTATTGTGCTGTATACGTATGTGCACATGCACATACATGCACCTTACATGGAAGACTTCTTTTGCTCGGTCATTGTTCCCTACCATCCTAATCCTAATTGAACATATATAAACTTAAAGTTTTCCACAGTTCTCAGAGAATCTATTAATTTATATTGCAATATTCTTTATTATTCAAAGGAGTTCGTCGAGAGTCTAATCAGTTTCTTTTGATCTCAGACTCTGATCTCAGGGGTCAAATTAAACATTACACTGATTCTGAAGGAGAAACAGAAAGAAGAGAGATGGTCATAAAATGGGATGCAAATTGGATTACAAAAATCATTTTGTTGTAGCAACAATTTTCAAGTTATATGGTGAAGAAGTAATAAAAGCAGTGCACGTGAATAGCAACCTATAGCTATAACATTGAAAGTTCTTCTTGCTCTCTGGTTTTCTCTGTGTTCAGAAGCTTGAGTTAATTAAACTTGGCTTTACTGGTGTTGGAATGCCAATTCTAACTGCCTGTGGTAAGAAAAATCACAATCTATAAAAATCAGTCAAAATGCACATTCTAGAAGAGTCTACATAGTTTGACAGCAATATTTCCAAATGTCCTTTTGTCCTAGCATTCTTGCTTTTTTTCTGCACAGTTTTTTTTCTAATTATTATCTGTTGAGATTAGTGGTTTGCCCTTTGCTTTCTGGCATTGCACACTGTACAAATGCTTTGTGGTGGGACTTTAATTTGTTCATGATGACACTGTTTCTGCCTTTGCCCATGGGAAAATAAAATTGAGTCATTCTTCCTCTGGCCTTCTTCAACTACATATCCTGTCAGTATGATGTTTATCTCAACTTGCCTATCGATGATTACATTGATTGTGGTATATTCTAGTATTCACCTCTGTGCTTTTGGCTTTTTAGTTTTCTAGTTACTTCCTTTGAAAGAAAGCCTATGTGACTGATTTCCTGATATTAAAAAGAAACAGCAATACCTCTCACAAGGGTTATTAGCTGCCACTGTATCAGGGAGTAACTCAAGAAAAAATTATATCAATGGAAGAATATATAAAGCTGTATGATAATGAGGCAAATTCTAACCAGTCCCTACATAATTGCTGAAATTTTATTTTAAATGACTTAAAATGAGTTCTGGAAAATGTAGCATTTTGGGGGTAAAGAAAATTAGAATGATTACATTTGAGTGGATCACCAGAACACACACTTCTTATCATTGTTGATTTTTTAATTATATTTTGAAAGAGAAGTGAGATTTTAAAATTATAGCTTATTTGTCTATTTTTCATTTTTTCACATCCAGCAAAACATAGGCTCTGAGTATGAATCCTGACTTAGCTACTTACCAGCACTCTCACCTGTATAAAATTTTGTAACTTCTTAAAGTTAGAGCTTCTTTACATATGGCATTTCACAGGAGTATGGTGAAGACTGTATGAGATAAGTAATTATTTTCATGTATGTATTAAGTAGGAGTGTGGCTTGAGAGTAAAAAGACCAAACGCCTAATTTAGAACTTTCTCTTGTCTTCCTTCCACCAGTTAGTATGACATCAGACAGACTGTTAGAACAAGTTACTTCTATTGATTTTTATTTTTGTATAACAGCTATCACAAACCTGAGGACTTACATAAAAGCAAACATTCATTATCTCCCAGATACTATTAGTCAAGAGCCTGGACACATTCAACTGGTTTGTATGTTTTCTTTATCACAAGGATAAATTCATTATGTCAATTGGGACAAAGGTCTCACCAATGATCCTGTTTAGAGTGCATATAATTGTTGGTGGAGTTTAGTTCCTTTGATTGTAGGGCTGAAGCTCACATTTTCTCACAGCTCTCTGATCCTTGTCACATGTTCTCCTCTATAAGTGTGTGCACAGCCTGGCAGTGGAGTAGGAGAGATAGATAGATAGATAGATAGATAGATAGATAGATAGATAGATAAAGTTTACTAAAATCTAGTAAAATGAGCCACCTGTATAAATCATTGGAATAACATCTCATCACCTTTGACGTACATTATTGGCTAGCATCATCACAGATTACACTTGCTCTCAAAGGGAGAAATAGGACAATAGCAAAAATTTGGTGCCATTCGAGA
>NW_004524827.1:1844793-1846326 GCF_000260255.1 Octodon degus | reverse complement strand
CATTAATATATGATATTTCTATACATATTATATATACAAATAAAATATGCATATATATGTACACATAGTTACTGGGAATGTAAATATGTAGTTTTTCTGGAAGATTTTCAGCAGTATCTAAATATCAGACATTGTCTATATAACTTTTACTCATTGTAAAAAATAAAAATTAAAGCAATAATATATAAATTTGGAAAGCCTTTCATTCTTCATTCCTACACTGTCCTAACACATTACTTTGTCAATAGGTGATTAATGATAGTAATTATCATATTGATACTTATTTCCTTTAGTGTTTTAGAAGTAAAAATAGAACCATTACATATGTATTTTTCTATAAATTATTGTCTGAACAATGATTTTCTGATATCTTTCTAGTTCAGTGTATTTAGGTCTGCCTCTATTTTTGATATTCATTTTTATGCACGAACAATTAAGAAATTTTCGTTTTCTTACTGTAATGAATTCCATGTACATATATATTTATGAACCTATGAGACTAGATTCTTTAAAACTGGAATAGATAAGCCAAAGTGTATACATATTTTATGGAAAGATATATAGACAATGGCTGATATTTAGATACTGCTGAAAACCTTCCAGAAAGACTACATTTTTACATTCCCAGTAACTATGTGTACATATATGTATGCATATTTTATTTGTATGTATATAATATAGAAATATTATATATTCATGCAATTCTACCTATCTATTCAATTTCTAACTGGTGGTCAACTTGTTACACCCACCTGAATTGAAATAACATGGTGTTGGGTGTGGGAAGCTCATCTGAGGATTGTTGAGATGCTGTTAGGGATACTGTTGGGAGAAGCTGTTGGAGCTGTTGCAAGCTGTTGGTACTCCTGTGTTGTTCTTCTGGAGATCTTGTAATGCTGAATTTCATGATTAACTTGGCTGTTCTTGTCAGAGGAGGAGCTTAGGACCTTCACTGTCACTAAGAATGGCTATGGTTCATGTTGAGGAAGCTTTAGCACCCATCTTGAGCATTACTTCCTTCCTCAGAGTGCAAGATGGTGCACTGCTCAGCCTCATGAAGAAGCATGTTGCATTGGCTTTTCTGATGGGAAGGAACTCGGGACCTCGCTGTTGTTGAGGATGACTGTGGTACTTTTCAATGGAGTTCTGGTTATTAACTTGAGTTTTGCTTCTTGGTTCCAATGCAGATCCCTCAGCCCACTAACACAGATCCTTCATCCCAATGGCATAAACTTCTGAGCTTCCACCATTGACCTTTGGGCCTTTCACTGCCAATGCATGAAGTAGACGTGCATGAGACATTGTCATGGGCTCTAGGTCTCCAGTTAGACTGGACTAGTGGGAGGCATTGCTAGGGGCTCTAAGTTTTCAGCTGGACTCTTGCAGGATATTAGGATCTAGGCCCTCAGAGGATTCCTTGGTCTTTAGTGTGTGGATAGATTTCCTACACTTCTTGTATATGATTCTTTCAGTGATTCATTATAAAATAATATTATAAAATATGTCTCATACCATATTGTCCCATTGAAAAAA
>NW_004524827.1:1827618-1844693 GCF_000260255.1 Octodon degus | reverse complement strand
ATATCTTGATGCTTCCCCCCACAAATTTGTTAAGGTTATGACTCTGATAGGGGTGCAATAGAGATGGGGAACTTGAAAATAAATAGGAGAGAGAACACTGCAAACTACAGACAGAGATAAGGCTCATTTGATTCCTTAGGCAATTTAGGTACATTAATAGTTTCTGAAAATTACTTCCAAGTACTTCATTATATGAAGAGATGTCATTTCTCATAGTATGTAAAATTAGAGTACTCATGCTAATCCCGTCGATATTATATACATATACTTACATGTAAGGAGAAGAACCAAAAGGGAGTAGGTACAATAATAACTGATTTAGAGAATGAACATTTTGGAAGTATAAAAATATCATGGAATGTTGGTAATGCATGTTATTAACTCAAAAGCTCTAAGAGTCCTTCTTCAAAGCTATTTCCAAATCACCTCTGATTACATTATTAGAGATCTCTTAAAACAAGTAAAATAGTTCTATAAACTAGGTTGTCTATCAGAGTACTAAAAGCCAGCTGAGAGTTATGATATAAAAATGTCACACCCAGAAAAAGAAATACAATTGCTTTAATAATATGTAAGAGTGCCCAAGGATACTTTGAAGAATGGTATTTCTGGAAATGTATGGAGATTTTTCCATTTGCTGATTACAAAGCCTACTCAGACTCTCAAGGCTCATTTCTAACCATCATAATTTGTTCAGCCTTGTGAAAGTAATTATGAATGCTACAGAAATATTCCATTTTACACAATTTCTGACAGCTACATTCCAACTACTCCAATTAGTTTTTCTCTTTTGAATTTGAATATATAGGAACAAGACAACAAGCAAATAAACCTCTTTACTCCATACTTTCTGTTTTGCCATACATACTTTCAATTATATTTGCAATTTGTGGGTTAATCATATAAATAGGTAATGTTGGCTTATTCAAATTGATTTAAATACTCTGAATTATACATCCAATGTAGAATTTACAGACTACTTTGCCAATGCTGAAAGTTGCTGATTATTCAACTACATTGGTGAACATTTTCAAATTCTTGAAAATATTTTGTACACAAGCAATTTTTCATTTTCAGACAGGTCTTCCCTACATAGTTCAGGCTGGCCTTGAACTCATGATATATAGCCCAGGCTGGTCTCATACTCATAGTGAGCCTTCTGCCTCAGCCTCCTGAGTCCTGGGACTACAGGTGTGTGCCATGGTGTCCAGCTTTTACACAGCAATGTTTAAAACTGTGATGATACTACATTTACATTAATTCTAAAGTTTAGAAATACATTATACTTGCCCTAGTTGTGAACTATACACTGAAAAGAAAAACAGTCCATGTGTTTATGAATTATTGCTAACTATTCCCATTCTTTGTGATTGACCATACATATCAACATAATCAAACCTCTGAGAAGTATTATAAAAAGGATTTGTACAAATGTGTTTGACAAAAGGTTCTCCAAATTAATTTATATTGAGAATTGTTTTCTCTTGAAATACTGACATTCTCATGTATTAGGAAATGTTTATTTAAGAGATTTCATTACTAGAATTAACATTTTTAGCTGTACACTTTTATTTCCTCACTTGCCATGTTAATTTGAAATCATTAGTTTTAATTTATTTCATGAAATTTAAATTTCTTTTTAAAATACAAATGTTTCAAAAATGTTAAAATAATATTCTTGGATGGCAAATTGATGGCAGATTTATTTATAAAACTCATAAAATGCTTAATAATTAAGCCTGGAATTAGCTATGCAGAAGAAAAGCGTACAACTGTGGATAACAACACCTCTCTCTTTAAAATATTTAATTGATGTTTATTAAAATATGCAGACTTCAGAGATTACATTTGATAAACCCTAATCTTTGAATTAATTAATTTATTTTTCCTGTTATCATTGCTAACTTTGCTTGTGAAAGATTATGTAAGGGCATCTCAGGAATTAGATAAAGAAAGACTGCTGGGTCACCTTCATCCAGGTGATGAACTGATAACTGTGATTGAAAATTGTAGTCAACTTAAAACAAAACAAAATAAAAAAAATGCTGTCATATGGAAGTATAGTTTTAGAAGCTGAACACTTATAAATTATATTGACAGGAAACCTGCACCTGAGCCACACTGAATTGCTTCACTTGGATTATATGTAATGTCAATTGCAAGTATCTTTGTTTCTTATGCTTTTACTATGTGGCACATTTTGTAGTCTAACTCAGAAAGTCAAGTTTACTGGGAAATAAATTTTCAGTGCTTCATATATTATCTTTTAAAGAAACAGTGGTTGCCACCTGCTTCTTGATACTAACCAATGCCTTTTTTCTCCATAATGAAAGAGCAGGTCAGCAATATCTTAGAAAAGTACTAATGGTTAGTTCCCCCCCCATATATCATGGATGAAACTTACACGTAGTACAATGTGAAGCATGTATCCTCCACATCTCCTTTCAACTATCACATTTTCCTCAAGAAGAAAAATAAACAGCATACTATTGTCAAAAATTTTGAAATTCCACACTACAATGACTTTGGGTCTGACTATGTTTTCTATAAAGGCTACAATTTATACTTATATTTATTTATTCAAGTTTATATTTATTCAAAACATTTCATCTCAGGAGTGAGGTAACTTGTTTGCTTTAGGCACTGGGCCAAGTTCCACCTATATATATTTGATTGATTTCCTAGCTTCATGGCTCTCAACATTTTCCCCTTTTTCGTTCTGTTTTTTCAGAGATGGGTGTTCCAGAAGTGTAAATAAAGGACAGCTGTGCTGTGAAAAAAAGGGAGGAAGAGGAAAAAAGAGTTAGGATAGAGATACCGTTTTCTCTTAGTTCACTGAGAAGAAAAGTTTGTACTAATATTGTTTAGACAAGAAAAAAAATGAAAAAAGACATTTCATTACTACTGAATGTATACTATATGTTTCCTATGCCTGGAACATTCTACTCTTCTTGCTCCTCCTATCCATTAATCCATCACCCTTCTAGCTTCACAGAACTCATGCTTCCATTAGACCTGAACAAAAATGATACTGTCTCTGGGATGTCTACCCTACTTCTTTCGATGTGAGTCTTTCATTGTCACACATACTTAATGTTTTAAGTGCCAGTGGGTTTTTATTTCTTGACTCTAAAATCCCACATCTTATACAATAAAATCTCTCAGGGTATTCAAGGCTTAGTTAATCCCTCTCGATAATTTAATGTCAGAGGAAGATCAAACCAAGAGACAAGACTCTTGTAAGGTACTCAGAATACAGAACCTTAATGGAGCTGGTCTTATTTTTCCAAAGAAAATATTGCTGTGTTACCTATTGAAGAGCTCCTGCAAATTTAGACAAACCAAAAGCCAAAATACTCATATTGGGTGCAATAGGATCTTATTATTCAAAGGGTAATCCACAGAGTAGCACGATCTATGTGATCTGAGAGCTTGGGAAGAAATACAAGATTTAGGGTCCACTCAAGACCTTGTATCAGAGTCTAAGTTTAACAAGCCTCCCAGTTGATTTGTGTCTGTGCTTATGCTGATAGTATGCCAGCAGTGTGCCTTAGTTAAGAGTGTGAAAGACTGAAAAGGAATCACCTTATATTTGCCTGGAATAGGATTATTCTTTAAGAATTTCAACTCAGAAAATAATGTAAATACTGCTTTTGAAAATAAGAGACCACAAAATTTTTAAACTTTAGAATAAAAATTTCATTGTTATTTGTACCACATTCTTTCAGGATTACAGTAAGTCCCCAACAGTAATGGACTTACTAGTCACTTTAGATGTTCATTATATATACAGATTCCAGATATTCTATATTACATGTCTTTTGGCAGTTCCATGGATCTGCATTTATAACAAGTTGCATAGGTGAATTTGATGTAGCTGCTTCACAGACATTATTTTCAGAAACAGGAGGTGGTTCAGAGAGATACAGAAAGAAGATTAAATATAAATAAATAAATACCATCTGCATCACAAAAATTGTAGATACTTTGTTAAAAATGTAACACCAAATGATTATCCATTTTCAAGGGACCAGATGAAGAACGCATTTTATCTCCAGTATAATGTATATTCATGTTCACCAAAGTTCTACAATCAGCAACATGGTATTTTTCAACTTGAAATGTTAAGTCTATAGAAGGACCAGTCCTTCAAAACCTTGGCTATCATTAGCAATAAGAGTATATATTGTCAGGGGATGGGGAGACGGCTCAATGGAATAAGTGCTTCCCTGGCAAGCGCAAGGGCCTGAGTTCAATCCCCGGTTCCGAAAAAAAAAAAAAGAGCATATATTGTCTTTTACTAGAAGCACTCAAAATATAAAGTCAAAATAATCACTCCTCCCTCCTCATTGCTGCCACTCACATCAGCCACATACCAAGACTAAAGGGAATGCTGTAGAAGGAGAGTTTTCTTAGATGACTTGGGTCCATTTTGTGGCCATAGATTCTAGAATTGACTAATTAATTACATTATAAGTGATAATCTGGAATGCATATTGACAATATTATGTGTGCTGTAAGTAACAAAATATTTATTCTTATATCCTTGAATCTTGTTTTCTACTTGGTTCAGAAAATCCACTGCCATAAATTATAGTTACAGCTGTAAGTTTTGCCTATGTCTAAGTAAAGATTACACAAAGCACTGAATTGGAGCAAGGTGTCTGTTGCATGATTTGTATATCTAGAGAGGAAAGTGAGGAGAGCCTTTTTGCATAATGTAGCTGTGCAGGACAAGAAGGATGAGAAGCAAGTAAAATTCTCAGTTTCACTCTGGCTACTAATGGTAATAGATCAATGAATGTGTCCATCCCTTGCTTCCTTTAACATCTTAGGAAGAGGGGTACATAAAATGTAAAACCTCAAGAAAGTTAACACAACATGAGAAAAACACTAAAGGAAGATATCTTTGTGAATAGAACTGCATACACCAAATGGTACTGCTTAGCAAGTAGAACAGCTCAGCTAAGATTTGCAATATGGCATATACATTTATAGAAAAAAAAACAGAATCAAGTTTAGACACCTTTAAAAAAAGTCAAGAACAATTTTTGTTGAAAGGAAATGTGAAAATATTTGAATTTCCTCCTAGTGGGCTGCTGCACTTACTTTACGAATTATGTGAAAAATAAATTGACTAACTTCCCGCATTGTCCAGCTGAAGAACCACTGAGGAGATTTATGAGGTAAGGGACAGACCTCTGAAAGTGATGAGGTAGGGAAAGGGATATGGGGAAAAGAGAGGCAATAGGAATTAGGTCTCCCTAATATCCTGATAAACTCTGAATGAAGTGGTAAGCCACATTCTTTCGAGTCTTGAATAATGAAGCTATTATTGATGGCAGCCAGAACAAACTGTTCTAGATGAACAGAATGAGTAGCACTGCTGCCCAGGAAGGGAATAAAAGTGGTGTAGGTCTGGAAAAGTGAACAATAATACACAGTGATAAAAATACTATCTCATTTTGAAAAAGAAACAACACTTAAAGGGAATGAGTCTTATTTGTTTATTACATGTACACTACCTATTGTCTAGTTCTACTATGACTTCTTTGGCAATAGTAATACCTAATATATTATTGCCTAGTATCAAGCTTTAGCAAGCCAAAAGATGATACCTGGAATTGCAACATAACTGGATCTGAGGGTTTCATTATTATAAGCATATTAATCTTAGCTAACAAGATTGTACTACAGGCAGGTGCAGGGGCTGGGGGTTTGATACCCAGACCTGCCATGCTGGCCCCGCCCCTGGGGAGTGCTGAGACGGCAATTGAGACTGGGCATGGTGGCACGCACCTGTAATCCCAGCTCTTGGGAGGCTGTAAACAGAAGGATCACAACAAGTCCAATCTAGTAGTGAGACCCTGAAGACCTTGTAGACCCTTCCCTAAAATACAAGAAAAGAAGTACTACTAATTTCTATCAGGTTTTTTAAGGTAACAGTTAATGCTTAAAATTTTTACTTTGACCAATTTTATATATGTCTATATCTATAATATGAGCAACTACACTGAAGACAGAAATGTGCAATGTAACAACCTTTATTAAAAGCCTATCATGTTTTTTAAATTCTGTATCATTTCTAATATCTTATCTATTATTTTTATTCTCTTTAGAATAGAAAAATGTGGTTTAAAAGAAGAGATGGCCTAATTCAAGAAGTTCTATCATTTGATCAAGAAAATCTGGATGGGGGGTTCGATCCCCAGACCTGCCATGCCGGCCCCGCCCCGGGGCGTGCTGAGATGGCAATTGATATTGGGCGTGGTGGCGTGTCCCTGTAATCCCAGCTCTTGGGAGGCTGTAAATAGGCAGATCAGTACGAGTCCGATCTAGTAGTGAGACCCTGAACACCCTGTAGCCCCTTCCTTAAAATATATTTTAAAAAGGAAGAAGAAATAGAAAAAAGAAAAGAAAAGAAAATCTGGATAGGATGACTGACAGTAAAAGTATCCAAAATTCTGGGCAGTTTATTGAGCTCAAGGAAAAATAAAAACACTTGGTTTATTTTTTCAGGATCATAGCCCCCTTGTCCTCTAACCATTGGGCTAAAAGTCTTTGGTGAGTAGCCTGAAACTGTTAACAGTACGAACTACTGAGATATCACCTCAAATCCTCATGTACTCAGAAGCAGTGCTCTGGAGGTGATTGGGCCTTGGACACATCAGTAGAATCATCCTCTGTTAGGAGCTGGGGCCTTGAGAAGGTCCAGCTATCCAATAAACACATTAACCAATGTTCAACATCACTCAAAGAGACACTCAGGATAAAATTAGTGTTCTTTATAAAAAGAAGAAGCAGTAAGTTTCTCCCTCTCCTTGTCCTTCTCCTCCCTTTCCTTCTCCTTCTCTCTCTCCTTCTTCCTGTCCCCTCTCCTTCTCCCTTCACCCTTTCCCTCTCCCTTTCCTTCTCCTTCTCTCTCTCCTTCTTCCTGTCCCCTCTCCTTCTCCCTTCACCCTTTCCCTCTCCCTTTCTTTCTCCTTCTCCCTCTTCCTCTCTCTTCCTCTGTCTCTCCCTTTCCCTCTGCCATGCAGCAGAACTCTAAAAAGGTAACCACCGAAAAACAAAGAAGACAGCCCTCATCAGGAATCAAGCATTATTAGTATCCTGAACTTAGACTCTCAACCTTCATAACTGAGAAAAGAAATATAAAACAAATATATGTTATTTAAGCAACCCAGTCCATGGCGTTTTTGTTCTGGCAGCTCTAGATAAGACATAGTATAAGGGGCCGGGGAGATGGCTCAGTGGAATAAGCACTTCTCTGGCACGCGTCAGGGCCTGAGTTCAATCCCTGGTTCCACCAAAAAAAAAAAAAAAAAAAAAGACATAGTATAACTATCACTCAATTTTAAACTTTGCTTCCTTTTCATAGATACACCACCAAAAACACCCAGTTTTTGTGGGTGAAGGTGAATGATATGTGTGCATATATTTTCATTGTTTTAAGCTCATCTCTCTATCCAGTTTTGCCAGTCATTTTGCAGAGCCCTGAAAGTTCTATTTGACCTCAGGAGCTTTTCATAAGTTTATTTCACTAATACATTTTGAGTACATACTTTAAAGAAGACAGTATAGTATAGATTGGGTCATGGTGATCTGTAGTTCTCAATAATAGATAAAGAATTCATAGATTCCAAGGCAGAGTGAGGAAGAAATATCAGAATTTACACAGAAAACTGAGAAAGAATGAAGCAATATACCTCTGCCATATTTTGGCGATATCATCATTGAAGACACTACAAGTATGATATTAAATACTGAAGCTTTGGAATATTCTGTAGGGAACCAACTTGACTTTTCATTAAGTGAACTGTTCAATAACAAATATAACATACTATTGCAAAAGGGAGCACAGCAAAGCCAACCTATAGTGGATAGACATGAGAGGCAAAATTACTCAACATATTGATATGTCCCTGCAAACTTTATAGATCTTCCAGAGTATGTATAAGCTCTAGAAGGGCTTCCATTTCTGTTCAGGATATCAGTATCACAATTCTCTCCTATTCAATAATGAGACAATGTTTTGAGAGCATCTGAGGCAATAAATACAGAGTTAGCTTTGACCACAGGCTAAAGAACTAGTATGTGGCTTGTTGATTCTATGTCTACTGAATCTTGATTCATTTCCTTTTTTGCTTCTTTTTTCTATCATTCTCCAAATGAGACAGCTGGATTACTCACCTACTAACCAAGGTGGGTCATAACGTGTGCTCTGCATGAAGAGCTTTTGAGAATCTCCAGGTTACTGGGAATGTTGCAAAAGCAGTTGTTCATGATTGTTACTCCTCTGTGCTGGGTTTGATCCATTTTTTCTTAATAACACGGGACACATATTGCTTGCCGAGGAAGTCTTTTTGCCTTTGCGGGAGTCCTTGCTTTCGTTTACAGAATTCAAACCCCCTCGATATTATGGCTGAGTTTAGTTTTAGTTTAGAGAGTATTGCTTATCTGTTTGCTCTTCTATTTTTCCTTTCTTTAAGCAAAAGGAAAAAATGATGTGCTTATCTAAGTGTGTATGCTTTCTATCAGAAGAAAAGAGCATGATAGAAAATATTTTCTCCACCCAACTGAGGTAATGTTTACAGAATGATAACTATTTTTCTGACTATTTTGTCCCTGCCATTTTACTAAAAAATATCTAGTTATATGACAAGGTTTTACTTTTTTGAAACCCTCAGGTACAAAGAACTTGGAGGTAATTTTAGGCATAGAAATGTTTTTTCTATGGTAACTATGTCCATATTTGATCAACAGAAAAGTGTAAATCACCTAGAAATAAACAGAATAAATCATATTCTAACTTCAGTCCTTTTTTATTGGAGAAATTGAACTGAAATATAAAAGTGAAATGGTATATTAGCTACGCTGTCACATGTAAAGACTTAAGCAAAATTACAATATGTAAACATGTATTATGTCATAATATTCATTATTATACATTACAAATTTCAGATACATATACAAATATCTTTGACAAATTTCTTTAGGACTCAGAACTTAGAGCTTCATGTAAGGAAGACAAATAGGTATTTGGCTTCTGATTAGCACATATTTTAAAGTTTTTTGAATATAGGGAATTTCAGAGATGTAGTATCATGTACATTTGCAGACTGATGTAGATTTTAGGTTGTGTTACAGCATCTCTTTTTATTTTTGTACATTTACATGCAAATGTTCTCTTAAATGGTTAGTCTAATGCTGGGTCTAAGTTATGCATCCAGCATAATTTGTAATATAATTTTTCCTCACATAGCTGAACATTCATTCTGGAACTTAGCTAAATGTTTGAATGTGTTTCAGTTCTTCCATAATTATCACTAAGTCTCATTGTATATTGAAATACTTTATGATCACCAGTTGCTCTGAAAATTTTGCATTGAGTGTTCAGCCTGTCCTAACAGAGATGAATTGACAGCGATGGTGACAAAACTTGTGTAAGTGTTCTTTGTCTATAAGGGAATTGTGCACTATAGGTTCTAATTAAATAATTATAAGGTTATTCTGTAACACTTTGTACTTATCTAATGGTGGGCATCTAAGGAAAAAGATTTGAAAAGTAGTATCTGGTGGTCGATATTATAATCCTCATTTGAAAGATGGCAGCAAAGAGGTCCCAAGAGGTCAAACCACATGTGCAACTTACAAGAAGTTATTGCCAGAAATTGAATTCTCAAGGCTCCCTTCCTGTACTCTATCCATTCCTGTCACTCAGCTCTGAGCCTTCAAGGATTTACTATAAGTAGAACTAAAAGCATCAGGACCTCCTTAACGTGTGATATACAGAAGAGATAAGGTCCAATCACTTGACAGAATGGATTGAGGCTGATTACATCTGAAAGACATGGATCAGATGAGTTAAAAGAATTTTTCTATTCTTAAAATGACCACGGAAGTAGTTTCCTTTACAAAATTATATAAAGGTAAGATTCATTAATTTTCTTGTGTTAAATATTGTGCCTTTATATGACTAGTTCAGAAATATTTTCATTGGATGAAGAAAACTACAGATATTACTTCTATCTAACAAGCAATTTCCATTATCATTTTGTATGCTGAGAGATAGTTGTCTGCCCTTTGTCCTCTCTACACACACACACATAAAGAGAGAAAGAGAGAGAGAGAGAGAGAGAGAGAGAGAGAGAGAGAGAGAGAGAGAGAGGAGTCAGAGATTGTTATTTTATAAATGAAACCTTCTCAACATACCGAAATTGCATAGACTACAACACTTACTTCCCTGAAACCAATATTAAGCCTATACTGACACAATGCTACAACTGTATCACCAGTCTTTCTTTTTAAGGAAACAAAATGTTAAGGAGCAAGATAAAGCTCCACACTGTTCTAGTCTTCCCAAAGAGAAGCTCACTCTTGAAGTTGAATTGGTTTATATAATTTCATACATATCATTACTCATCACCCCAAATCAAAACATTATTTGTCCCTAAATTTTACACAGACTGCATGAATTTTGAAAATATTTTTAAAGAGATTTTGGAAATTTTTCCATGTTGAAAAGTCTTCCAAAAAGATCAAAGTAATTTATTGCTATGTAATACCCATTGTATGATCAAGACTTTAGCTATTTCTGCTATGCCAGGCATTAAAAATATCTCATTGTAGGACCACATGTACAGGATTTCAATAAACTTTGAAATATAATATACATTTACCTAAAATAAATTTTAAAAATAAGTATTGACTTTGTGTGTTGTCTGAGATAAATTTTCCAGTCTATTGACTATGAATTAGAATATTATTTTCACTTGCACTGCACTGCCGATGCAGGATTGAATATCTTTTCATAATGATTGGCCATTAGGGGTTTTCCTCTGTTAATTACCTCATTTCATATTTTTCTTACTTTCCTTTTGAGAAGTTTGTGTTTCTATAGTTGATTTGTAGGAATTCTTTATATATTTTGGATTCTTTTTTTTTCTTTTCAAAGTTTTATTGATAAACATATAGCAATGAGACAGTTTCAAATCAAATCGAAAGTACAGTTTCAACAAATAATACACTGCATACATTCTTCTCAGTGGTTAATTGCTGTACAAGATGCAGACTTGTGATCCTACTTACAAACACCATTAGAAAAAATCATTCTATTCATTAAGAGAATGCAACTATATATCTATCCCAACCACTTTGAATACACAGATACAAAATGGACATTCATAGTTATACCCCAATTTTTTTTAAGTTCCGTTGTTGAATATTATAGGTGTGTAAACTCAGCAAAATATTCTAAAAGAGTACAGAAGCCCATAATATCATTGGGTCTTCTGTTTAACTGGCAATGTCAGAAATTATTGACGTGAGTCCCCCACAGCTCAACATAACAACATGGCTTTACTTCCTATATTTCATCTTCATACTTTTCTACTGGATGGTTAAGACCAAGGTAAAGCAGGACCTGTGCAACAAGAGTTGTAGCTTTTTGGTCTGACAAGGTGTATATTTTGGATTCTTACCATTTATCTGTTGTATATATCAAAAATATCTTATAGCAGTCTGCCTCTTGCCCCTCCACTTCATTTATTCGTGTCTAATCTATTCTTATCTTTATTATATTTTAATTTTCAAAAGAAAAACCTAAGAAATTATGGAAAATGTATATTAATACTGTATTAGTAGACAAAGTCAAATACTTTCTCGAAATATAATTCTTTTCCTCTTCCTTTCATTTATCTAACTTCTACCCTAAATTCTGAAAGAAACTCACTATGTCTTTATGATTATGGGGCCAAATAAGATGTATTTGGGATCATACTGATGTGCCACACATGTCCTTTTCTGTCACTTTTCTTCAGGCTTTATACCAAAAAGTAATTGCTGATGCATTTTCTAGATCCATCTTCCCAGCTGAGGATAGGATCTCCCTATTGAGTTAGATGACTTTACTTCGCAAGTTTGAATAACTAGTATGCCTGGGAGAAAGCTCTGAAGTATCTTTGCTCATGCTTTATCATGTTAGATTTAATTTTCTTAAAGTGTGAATTGTATTTTATGTTTATCAATGAAATTGAAAAACATACTCTTCCAACATACATCTGTGACATGAAAAATATTTGACAATATGATTTTGAGTTTTTTGACCTTTCTGGGCTACCATTATCATCCATATCTGTAAATTGCAAAACACTCTTTGCCTTTTTTTTTTGTTTTGCTTTATTTTTTTGCTGTGTAGCTTATAGTTAAAGTGTTGCTCTATTTTAAGTAGTTCTTCCCTTGTCAGTATGCTTGTAAATGTTTAGTAATTCCTTTTTTTGGCAATTCATAGGTTCAGTAGATATTTTTGAAATAGTAGAAGCCATGTCTAATTCACTCAAGCCTTTGTTTCCTATATTGATGGAGCCAAATTTGGACCTTTAGATATAATTGGGTTCAGGTGAAGGAGTCATTTTTCAAAATTGCATTACGTAAAGTTCTGTATCATGGAACAGATTGATCAGAGGATTATAGAGAAAATAAAGTTTCTATCATTTCAATTGCAGAACTTGGGACTTAGTTGGAATTTAGATTATACCAGCTCGAGGCAGGGGAAAAATCCAATATAACCTAAATGATATCACAGTTCATAGACTTAAAAATTGGAATAAGTACACTGGAAATAAAAATCTAGACAGATAGTAAGGATCCAAAATGAATATTGAGAGAGTCCCAGAGTAAAGAGCAAAACTGAGAATACCGCAGCAGTAATAGGAAAGCAAAAAATCTAGTATAAGAAACCCAAAGGACAATGAGGAGTCTCTCTGTTCTCTTAAATAAGTAATCAATATCATTTCTCTGATCCTCAATTTCATCATATACAAATGGAAGTCTTATATTATTAGCCAGGGATGTTCCACACAATGTATTTTAATTCAAATTCAGGTATGTGAAACACAAAGGACTGCTGTTAAATCCAGTTGATGAAGGTGCAGACCAACAATCTAGCAAACAAGATATAGGCATAGAATAAGTAGATGACTTTACTGCATTTTTACATCTTACACACTATGCACATTTTGGATCTGCAAAACAGAGTGCAGTTTTTTTTGTTTGGTATTATTTTGTTTTGTTTTGTTTTGTATTTTTCAGAAGCAGGAATTGAACTCAGGCTCTTCCACTTGCCAGGCAAGTGCTCATTCTACTGAGCCATCTCCCTGGCTCTATGCAAAAGATAGAAAAATATAATGAAACTACTTTCTTTCTAAGGTGTCAAGACTTTACTATGCACTTGTAAGATAAAGGGTAATGGACAGACTGCTAAAAACTCTTCCAGTGAGAATTGTGACAAGGAGGGAAGAGATAACACAAGTAAGAAAAAGGTCTATAATTTTGAATTAAGAATTTATGGAAGCTAAGTGAGAGTTTCAAAAATGAACATCAGAGAATATACATAGGAGCTGGGGAGAAATGACAGATATGCATTTATAAGTGTGGTGTACTTATTTTCCGCCAAAATCACAAGTGAACTTTCATGCATTCGTGTGAGTTCTGGTCTATACAAACCATTGATATAAACACAGAGAGTGATAACATTTTTAGACAATAATTGCTAATGTCAGATTATGTTTAACATTCTTCAGTGCTGTGCCAAAGAATTATAATTATGTAAACCTGATTTTTCTTTAAACCAGTGTCACTGAGCCACCTATGGTCTATGGAAAAGTCATTTGTTGTGGAAAACCATTATCCGCTATTCTATAGCCCACACTACAGACTTAAACTCAATTCCATTTCCCCCAAAACATCCCTATTGGATATGCAACAGCTATGATTTTTTCTTATGTCCTTGAAACTACTTTTAATGAATGTCTAAATGGGATGATTCCCCTGAGGAGTGAGATTCCAATGACCATTTCTCACTTGTGGGCCCCCTTTTTGCTGTTATTTCTTTAATTTTAATATTTCCCATTAACTTGAATCATTTATGAAGGTAACTCTGTACCAACTCTCAGTGACCAGACAAACTGAAAAATATATCAGTGACCTCTTAGAAGCTAATATGGAGAAAGTGTCCTATTGCTCCCAATGGGATGGGAAATATGAACACTCAGAGTAAGAGGTTAATAAAAGCTAGCATAGACTGTTGTAATGAATTCATTCATGGAGCAGAAATGTATTTTAACATTTTGTAATATATATAAAACATTTATAAATATCAACTAATGCATATTTAATGAATTTAGCAAGGATGATACTGCCTAATATCCAAACATTATATTTCATAATTATGATCTGCTCACTGGGCCACATTTCACAGATGAGAGGTCAAGTCTAGGAAACAATTTCAAGATCCGTAAGCCCCAAATGTATTTTCCTAACATTTTACTAAATCAAATTTCTGTATTTACTCATATTCATCTATATACCTTCATTTTAAAAAGAAATAATATTCATTGTTGTTGTTTTAGCTTAAAGATAGTTACTAAGTATTTCCTATGTGCTTGTGAGTTGAAAAGAATGAACAAAAGTTTCCTGA
The DNA here is from genome assembly GCF_000260255.1 of Octodon degus. Lineage (NCBI taxonomy): Eukaryota > Metazoa > Chordata > Mammalia > Rodentia > Octodontidae > Octodon > Octodon degus. The sequence goes on along the minus strand of NW_004524827.1, from coordinate 1,830,217 downwards.
GTCAGAAATGTAGGTGACATGTTCATGAAGGAAGAATCACAGGTTCAAATTCCCAGAGACATAAGATACGAAGAAATTATTAGAAAAATGAAAACCAGTTTAGTTTAATCAGAGATAATGGAGATGGTAGGAGAAGTTGTACTATAGGCCAGTGGCCTTTTTGTGTCATTTGTGGAATTCACACTTGGTTCCAAAGGCAGCAAGGAACATGCAAGTACCATGACTATATTTGCATTTCAGCTAGTTAAATCTATCTGTTGCCTGAATAAAAAACTCAATGAAGGATGGTTATGTCTAGAGATGCTTAATAAGGTAGTGGATTAAGAGTTCATTTCATTGGTCCAAAATAAGAAATATTGGCTTGGACTGAAAATGCGGAGGATATAACAAAATGATAAATAGAGACAGCATGGCATAAGCCTAGAATTTTTAGTGTTCCAAAAATAACATTTAATTCCAACAATCTGATTTATTATCTATGACTTTTCCCAATTATTATCTTACTTGTATCTTCACTGATGTGCTGCAGGGCTGTCCTGCGTGCTCTATAAATGGTTAATATTATTATACTGTTTAGTTGATGTACACTGAACCTGGTGACCAGTTATATGCAGGGATTAAAGGAAAGAACACAATCTACAATGACTCCCTTAATTTTCCTTCAGATAAAATCATTCATGGCAGCCAGACCTCCTGAGAATATGAAGAGTAGAATATGAGGTTTATTCTCAATAATAACTGTATGATCTTATCTGTACATTTTTATTTGCTGATATGAGTTATAACTAGGAACAGTGGCCGTGACTGTCAGGGTAGAGAACCATAAAGGAGTAACTAAGCAAGATTGAAGAAACAGAGCTGCCAGTGTGGCTCAGTGGTGCAGCACTTGCCTAGCATGCTCAAGGCCTTGAGTTCCATCCCCAGTACAGCCAAAACTATAGACTGATGGCACACTGAAGATAAAGAGTTACTCTTTATAGGTTTTAACTGAAAACTAAGGTCTTAAGAATGCAGGTAGTGTAAAAATCTTGAGAAATATCTTAAGTCATAAAATCAGGGTTCTAAAGCTAAAATGGCCTCAAGAGTCCATCTAGTGCAATCACCAACACTGTAGCTTTACCATCCTGCTAAGACCATAAGTATTGCTACACTAAAGCAACCTTGTGGTTCATTAAAGTCATCTTCCTGGGCAGAGCCTTTTTGGAAAGTATGATGATTTCCAGAGAGATCTTTTGTTAGCAGTTTAGAGATCTGTTATTGAAGAGTATTGGCAAACACCTCTTGAGGTGATTTAGCATGTGTTTAGAAGCACAAGTTTTTCTCTTCTAAATACATCAATTAAACTTAGACTGTGTCTTACTACCTTTTAACTGCTTGTTCATGCTAATGTCTACCTATCATTACATGATATATAATTTCCATTGAGCTTTCATCTCACTCTTTTTTATTTCTTCCTATTTTCTATTCAAGAAGATGTTCTTTGATGGTCAAAATGAATGCAACCTAATTTTGTTATTACATCTAATAAAGATTAATGACAACACCTCATGTGCACTGCATGCTTACCAGCTTACAGATACTGTTTGAAGAGTTTTATATATAAGGAACTCTTATAATCCCTCCCTAAGAGAGGTATTATTTTCATTCACATTTTATAAAAGTGGTAAGAAAAGCCAGAAAGCTTAAGTAGTTTGTCTAAGGTCACACAGCTACTGAATTGCTGAGCTTATATTCAAATATAGTGGTTATCTAACTCCAGAGCCTATTTTTTAATCCACCCCTTCACAATCACCAATAACTTTTGCAAACTAAGCAACTGACACTATATTAAATATTGCTGACATTATATTGAGTATATTGAATATTACACAGCTCTTATCTGCATAGATATAATTACGTTTCTCTTAACAATATTTAATTCACCCCTTTTGCATCTGCTACAATTTTTACCCAGGAAATTATTTCTGTTTTGACAATTGCCTTAAGATGCATGTTTTCATTTATTGTAACTATATTTAAGTTTGTTATTAAGAATATACACCCAGGGCAACGACAATGGTAGCATTATAAAAACAGGGGAGGGTAGATAAATAAGGAAAGCCTCCCTCACTTGGCTCTCAAGGGACTCTAAAATGTGATAAAGAAAAACACTGTTAAAAATTCATACCAGCAACTTGTGTTGTATATTATACATGGCAACTAAACTTTTAGTGTCTTGGCAAAGCCCTGGGGCAGCGAAGAGATACCTTAGAGCACAGAAAGTGCATTTGAAATGGTAATGAAAAGTGAGCACTGTGACAAAGTGCTAGTCAGTGAAATATTTCTCCAAGAAAATATATATTTCTAGACAGTGGAAAGTCATTGATTACAGCCAAACCATGACCTATATTGATGCTCCCCACTACATGGAAACACTGTACACAAATAACTTCACAGAGAGCACAATTTTTAAAATGCAATGAATGTATTATGTAAATCTTGATGCTAACATGTTGTGTTGTTAGTTCAATGGAAGTGTAATGTTCATTTTTGTCTTTCTATGATGCTGGGGTACTTTTAATTAATTTCTTTATTTTTAACTATGTTTATTGGTACAATT
>NW_004524827.1:1821261-1827518 GCF_000260255.1 Octodon degus | reverse complement strand
TTAGTACATTTTAGGTATATATAATGATAACATTCGTCATAGAAAATTTGTACATCTGCATGATATATCTTGATTACTCTTTTATGCTCATTCCCCTCCCCTCCCTTCAATCCCTCTTCTGCTCCTTATTTGAAGAAGTTTGTTTCGATTTTATCCCTTTCCCATTTTTTCTTTTTCCTTTCCCCTCCTACCCTCTCCACATTTTGCCTTCCCCGTTGAATAATTTCTTCATATTTTACAGTATCGAAAATACATTTTGGTTCTTATTTACACTCAGTTTGTCACACCAGAGTGACAATGTGATATTAACACATGTGTGATTTATTTGTTTCATTTAGGAGTATGATCCCAATATGCATCCCTATATTTAGAAATATCTCATTTATCCTTCTTCATGGCTGAATAGGAGGCCATTGTACAGGGAAACAACATCTTTATCCATCATTAATGGGTAAGAATTACAAAATGTGCTGCTATAAACATGGATGTGCATATATTGCTGTGCTGTGGTGAATTTAATTATTTCTGAAAGATAAAAAGGGCAATAGCTATGTCAAGTGGCACCCCTAGTCCTCTTTTTTATGAAGTTTCACATTGATTTCCACAACTGCTGTACCAGTCTGTACTCCCACCAGCAGTGAAGAAGAGTTCCTTTTTCTCCACAACTCCTCCAACATGGTTTATTGCTGAATTTCTTATTAATAGCCATTCTTTCTGGGGTGAGGTGCACTTCAGCATTGTTTTAGTTTGCATCACTTGCATAGCATAACTGAACATTTTTTCACTTATTTATTTGCCATTTGTACATCTTTCTCTAAGAAGTATATTCATCTTAGATGACCATTTTTGGATTGGCTCTTTAAATTTGGGAGTTGTAATTTTTTTAGTTGTTTATATGTTCTAGATATTTGTCCTTTGAAAATGCATTTGACAAAGTCCAACATCCATTCATGAGAACAAAAAAACACTGCAGAAAATCAGAATACATAGTCTTAATCAAGTAAAAGCCATTTATGATGAACTAAGAGCCAACAGCATACTCAATGGCGAGAAACTGAAACTGTTCATTCTAAAATGAGAAATAGTGTTGGGAAATAGCTTGGCAGTATAAGTACCTGCCTGGCAAATGCAAGGTTCTGAGTTGCATCCCTAGTACCAAATACAGTGCCGGCCCCCAAACTGGGCGTGGCGGTGCATGCTTGTAAACCCAGTGCTGTAGAGGCTGAGACAGGATGATCACTATGAGTCTAAACTGTGTAGCAAGACCCTGAATCAAATAAATTAATTCAGGAATAAGACAAGGATATCCGCTATTACTTCTACTCAATATTGTTCTGGAAATATTAGCCAGAGCAACTAGACAAGAAAAAGATATAAAAAGAACAAGGATAGGAAAGAAGTAGTAAAATTATCATTATTTTCAGATACCATGATATTCTATGTGGAAGACACCAAAAATGCCAACAAAAGACTTCTAAATTCAGTTACCAAATTCAGTTTTGTGACTGAATACAAAGTCAATACTAAAAAGTCAACAGCATTCTTGCACACAAATAAATTCACTCACAAAGAAAGTGGGGAAAATCTACAACTCTTGTCGCATAGGTCCTGCTTTACCTTGGTCTTAACCATCCAGTAGAAAAGTATAAAAATGAAGTATAAGATGTAAAGCCATGCTGTTATGTTGAGCTGTAGGGGACTCAGGTCAACAACTTCTGACATTGCCAGTAAAGCGGAAGACCCAATACTATTATGGGCTACTGGACTCTTTTAGAATATTTTGCTGAGTTTACACACCTATAATATTCAAATAATGGAACTTAAAAAAATGGGGATAACAGATGAATGTCCATTTTGTATCTGTGTATTCAAAGTGGTTAAGATAGATATATAGTTGCATTCTCTTAATGAATACAATGATTTGTTCTAATGGTGTTTGTAAATAGGATATCAAGTCCGCATCTTGTACAGCAATTAACCACTAAGAAGAGCGTATGCAGTGTGTCAATTATTGAAACTGTTCTACTGATTTGATTTGAAACTGTCTCATTGCTATTTGTTTATCAATAAAATTATGGCAAAAAAAGAATAAACATAGAAATAGCTAAAATATCAAAATAAATAAATAAATAAATAAATAAATAAATAAATGAAAGTGGGGAAACAAAACCTTTTGCAGTAGCATCAAAAAAGAAATACTTAGGATTAAAGCAAAGGAAGTAGAAGATGCTTATAACTAAAACTGCAGTATTCTGGAAAAAAAAAGATTGAAGAGGAAATTGAAAATTGAGATTTCCCTTACTCTTCAGTAGGAAGAACCAACATAATGAAATGTTCCAAAATTGTTATACATATTTAATGCAAGTGCAATCAGAATAACAGTTGCGTATCTCACAGAACTAAAGAACACCCTAAACTTTATGTGGAACCAGAAGAAATCTAGAGTAGCAAAAATAATTCTGGGCAACAAAGGCAAGGCAGGGGGCATCACAATTTCTGACTAGAAATTATAGTCCAGAAAATTTATATGCATCAAAACGCATGGTCAAAAAAAAAAAAAAACCCACAGAATCAGAAACAACTTGAAACACACACAGCCACCTTATGTTTCACAAAGAGGCCAAACATGTTTACTGGAAGAAAGATAGCCTCTTTAACAAATGATTCTGGAAAAACTAGCTTTGCGCATGACAAAAACCAATACTAGATCCAGGTCTATCACCATGCACTCAACTCAAATCAAAAGGATCATAGATCTAAATATTAAACAATAACACTAAATTTGCTGAAAGAGAACATAGGTAGATAACTTGAAGACATAAGTGTAGGCAGAGACTTCATGAATGAAACCCAAGCTACACAGGAAATCAAAAAATCAACAACTGGGATCTCATCTTATTAAAAAGCTTTTGCACAGTGAAAGAAATGACCAACAAAACAAAACAAAAACAACCAATAGAATGAGAAAAAAATTTAAATATTTGTGCCTCAGATAAAGTCTTCATTGTTTTAAAATAGCGATAGATCCTATAATAAACATATACCCAATGTTTAGTATGCTTGAAATGCTACTCTGTTTTAAAGGAAATTCCTAAGTTTGCCTTTATCTTTCCTTAATAGAATGTAAACCTTGTTTTTCTTTGGACTGTAGGGGAAAAAGACAGAGTGAAGTTCTTTATGTAACAGATTTATGTTGGTAGAAAGTTTGTTAAAGACTCAGCCTTCTGGTTCCTGATGAATAAAATATGATAATGAAAAAGAAGCTGCTTCCAAATTTGCAAGAGTCATTGAGTACCATTTCTCATCACATGCATACATACTCCAATATTCAGTGCAGCCAGTGGGATAGTGGTACAATGAGCTCTCCTAAATCACCTGGAAGTTCCAGATGCTCTAGGTTTTCATTCAGAACTATTAAGTAATGCATTAGGCAAAAGAATGTATTTTCAGAAGTTTTCAAGTCTTGGAGCCTAAGAGGAAATTTAGGTAAGGGATGCAAGAGGGCCATTATAGATAGTGAAATTAAGTCTCCAAAGAGAGTACACGAGGGACAGAGAAGGAAGTTGTAAAGCTATAATTTTAGGGAGAACAAGCAATAACACAAAAATTTCTTTCACTAAGGCAAACACATCTTTGGACTTATCATCTGCTAAGTTGTTATTACCTAGAATCTTGAAACAAGAACACCTGGAACTTGGAACATAATCCAATAAAACCAGTAGAAGCTGTCGTATCTTTTGCCACATATGTACTACTCTTTGCTTGCCTTTACAGGGCTTGTGGTGTTCAGGATGAATCCTTTCAGGGTTTTCTGCTTTAAAATCATGTTGTTAACCACTTAATGACAAGAAACGTGAGGTAATCTTTCTCTCACCATTACCACATTAGTGGATCATCCTTCAATGAATTGTTTTCCATACAGGGCCTCCAAAATTGACTTCCAATCAATTGGCCACAAATTCTGCTACTGCTTCCCAGACCTCTCTTTAGTTGCCAGAGCAATATGTTGCGTGTAGAAATGGGGAAACTATTCCTTTCCCTTGTTCTGTGTCAAATTTTGTCACCTACCATAGTCTCTGAAACATCAACACTTATGCTGAGCTTTTCATGAACATAGCTCCTTCAACATTTGGTGGCATTTATCAACATATGTACTTGACATCTTTCCCCTACACTTGATATCCAATTAATTAATTAATGCAAATTAACTCCCCTTGGAAGTATTACATGTCTTATGTTCATTTTCAGTTTATAATGCACTACATAGACTTTCAAATGCCATAGAAATCTCTTTACTTGAGCTAGTGGGGCTAAATGGGTTTTCACAAGTTTTACATGCTTTCTCAAGACACAGAAATACCTACATAAGAAGGTACTTAGTAGGTTATATTCTTGGAATTGGGACCAAGGTAGATGGAGTTTATAGTAAATATTGCCCATAGATCATTACATAAAGTAGCATCTATCATACAGCTAGAAGCCAAAGTAGTCACAACTTTCGAAATTTACCCAGCAAGTTTATACTTTTAGAAAGTAGTAAAGGTGTCCAAAACAAGCTCTGTTTTTACCCTTCTGAATTTCTCATGCAACAGTTTCAGTTGCCTTGGTCCCTTTTATAGTAGGGGACCAAGCCACAAGTCTTGCGTATTATGCCTCTGAGAATAGGAATATGATTGTTCGAAGAATGTAATATTTGAGAAGAGGCGAGTTATATCTTGCCACCATCTAACATGCCTATACTCCCAATGAATATTAAATAATAAGATGTGAACCTCTTAAATATAAGAGATGATTCCTTTTTTTTGGAGATGATGTGGTAATAAAAAATGGTTCTTTCATCTTCCATGACTGTCAAACTGGCATCTCTCAACAGCACTAAATTCCCTTTTAAGTAGTCGAATGCATTACACAGTTTAACAGGAAATCTCTCAGCACCTCTAGCTATTTGTTAAAAAGAAAACATCTTTTTTCACATACATCTTGCAGAAAACCATTTCCGAAACAAAATTTTAAAAATGTGGTATCATATTTAGAGGAAAAGAAATAAGCCCCTGAATCATAGTGCCAGTTTCATGTTTTCCTTAATGTTGCAAAGGTGATTATTTTTGCCATAATCTTCTTCTGGCTGTTAGCCCAGGATGGCAAGCTGCATAACTGCTTTGTTAAATAAAAGAGAGAAGACACTCTTTTGAAGCAATTTTTCAGTGGATTTGTACATATGTGTGTGGGAAGAATGTGGGTGTAATCCTCAGGACAGAAATTTCCCATCTACCAACTTCATAATAATTCATGAAAACATTGAGTTCTATCACTTGTTATTAATGCAAGCCCTAGACATATCCTTTAATCATCAATATTGTTTTCAAGTATCATATAATGGCCTTTTATGCCTCAAATTACCAAACAACTTACACTCATGACACATCTTGAAGTTACTTTCTTCCTTCCTTTTTAAAGTTGTATGTCTGATTAGAATCAATAAACAGAGGTGTGGATACATTCGGAATGACTAGTTCCTCACCCATGGCTGCTATGATAATCATTCTTTGCCATTTTCTGTTGTATTCAAATGGATACAGTTCTCAAAAGAACAGTTTATTGGAAAAGGGACTAATTGGCAAGAGCTGCTGTTTCTGTCATGCTGAAGTCCTGCTGACAAAGGCTGAGTTTGGCAGAGAAACAAATAAAAGCAACTGATAAATGTCAGAAGTGAGTTGTAGTAAAACATACTGTTTGTTTAATGTTGATAAAAGGGCAGGTGGAAAGTACATCAAATTCCTTTTTTAGAGATTTCTTGACTCATAAATTGCAAATATTCACCAGAGATTAAATTTATGTCTCATTTAGTCTTGGTTGAAACAATATAATAACAAGGATACTAAGGATGCAGAATATAACAGACACTGCTGTTATTCCACAAATATGCCTAATACAATTGACAATTATAAAAACTGTGTTTCAAAAGATACTATTCTAATGTATCACTTAGCTATAGTAAATATTAAGGAATTTATATCAGAACTGAATAAGAACTATGGCATTCCAGAACATAAAGTGAGGTTAAGATAACTCACTGTTTAAAATGAAATCACTGTTTGAAAAAATGAGCATAAATAGTTGTTAAAACATATTTTAAAATTGGTTGGATAATACTTTTTATTTATTTATTTGAGAGAGAGAGAGAGAGAGAGAGAGAGAGAGAGAGAGAGAGAGAGAGAGTGGTGTGTGTGTGTGGCCAGCTCAGCCCACCAGGGGGC
>NW_004524827.1:1800126-1807950 GCF_000260255.1 Octodon degus | reverse complement strand
TCTTCAAGATCTGAAACTCTGTCTTCACTTTCACTTAAACAGTTTTGCTAGCTTGTTATTGAGATTTTAAATTCCTCTATATCTCTTTGACTCTGCTTCATGGGATCTATTTCTTTCCTGTGTTGCTCATTCAAGGAATCTGTCATTTTTCTAATCTCCTCTATTTCTTTATCAATGTCTTCTTTAGAAGCAGTTATTAATTCTTTTACTGCAGTGTTTTTTTTTCAGATTGAGTTTCCTCCCTATGTTTCTGTAGTTGATTCTTTACTTCAGATGCTATGAGTTCAGAGAATTCTTTTTTATTTCAGAAAAGAATTTCGCTCTGAGTTCCTCTATAATTTTTGCTGTTGCTTATTTACTATCGATGGTATTAATTCATATTTTGAGCTGATCTAGTGTCCTCTGCACTTGTTCTGTGTGGGCATTGGTTTTCCTCCATATGTTTCTACATTTGATTCTTTACTGCAGATGCTATTAATTCATGGATTTCATTTTTTATTTCCAATCTGAGATCCTCTATACCTTTCCACAGGTGTTTCTCTATTTCAGAAGCCATTGATTCATTGATTTCAGATGTGTGATTCCCAATTTGTTCTGTATTTTTGTCCTCTGCACTTGTTATGTGTGGGCTTGGTGTCTGAGATTTCATTTTGCTCCTTCTCATTGTTAATTTGTGTAGCACTGTCTTCTGCCCTTTGTTGTAGAGCTTTGGTACAGTTATTACCCTAGGACCTACTGAAATTCAGGTGCAGATCTACAAAGTTTGGATTTATACTGCTGTGTCTGGCTTGGCTCTGGCTGCTGTGCTCAGCTCCTTCCTGCTGCAACTCTTGGGTGTGAACCTAATGTGCCCCTCTCGCAAGATTTTCTGCTCCTGGGCTAACTGGATTGTTCTGTCCCCTACTCTCTCTGCAGGGATTGCAGCTGCAGAGTTTCACCCCAGGCCTGTATGTCAGTCCTGAGCTGAGTCTGTAGTGGATAAGGTGGAGTAGGGAGGAGAGGAAGGTCTCCCACACACTCACCAGGCCTGGACTAGGACTGGATTTGGGGGGTATGGAAACGCAGCAGAAATTCCTACTCTGCGGGCAGGGGGGAGTTGCTGTGGAGTGGTGGGCTGGTTCCCAAGGAGGTAGAAGAGGGTCTCACCCACTCTGCGCCTGGGCTTGGACCAGTCACAATAAAACTTTTGAGGAACTGAAGATTCAGGCACTGCTCTGAGTTTTTTGCATGAATTCACACATGTACATATACTTTAAATGGATGAGAAAAACAACTGACATAGAGTAAACCTTCTTGATATTCATGTTTAGAAAATGAAATATGCTAGATAACTGGTACCTAGTTTACTGTTCAAATTAACAAACTCTTCCTGTTTGGTTCCCTTTTAACTCTTTCAATTGCAAATTTTAAAAATATCAATGACTTCCCTAACTCAGGAAATGGAATCTAAAGAATAAATGTTAAAACATTTTAATTTTTTGTTAACTTACTAAAGATTTTCCCATGGTTTTAGGCAAAATTCAGTGTTAGGGGTTTTTTAAACATAGTATCATGCAAGGAGAAAGTGTTATTAGTTAAAATCCGTAAATAATTCCATAACATTCTCTCAAAAATTTTTTTCTTTGTCTTTTTCTTCAGGGTATGGTAGTGTTATGTCAGTAGAGCTTTAGTAGATATTATTTTGTTTTCCCTCATTTCTTCTAAATATTTCAGGGAGATGTAATAAGTAGATTGCAGAGAAGGCAGTGCAGGCCTTGGATTTTGAAATAGTACTAGGATTTTTATTTGTCATTTCAATTTTGTATAATTAGAACAAATTTGTTAACATGTCTGAACTTTGTAAAATAGAGATAAAATACAGTTTAATGTTTTTTCAACAACTGAATAAGGTTCTGTATATAAATCTCGCTACACATAGCTGCTGTGCTGGTATAAGGATTACATGACATACCATTTATAAGTAATTTAAAAATATAACTTGTTTCACAAATACATGAGATGTAAGGCATAGGAAAGAATAGACTTTCAAAACTGGCACATTTTATATGGAATGTGTACAAAATACTTAATCTAAAAAGTACTTTCTTCTGTTTACATCATGTGACATAATAAATAATAATTTGAAGTAATTTAGTTAATTTTTTGGCATCTGAAAATGGCTCAATTTATAAATTTTCTGTCATGGAACACATTAATTTTAAAACTGTTAATTATTTGTGCAATGGTTGGGCTATGTCCCTTTGCTCCATTTGAGTTGTGGATTAATAAACAAATTTAAACATGAACTAAGACAGCAGAGAGCATAAAGTACTTGCATAAGCTAAAGTGTTTTCAGACAGTTTATAAGCATTCATTTACATATAAATAAGTGATATTCAATTTATAAGTGATTCTGTATTTCTAAAAGCAATCTTTAGAGAGATTTCATCAGCCTATGTTGAACTGTTATGTACTTTGAATACTATGTGTTTATACAAACATAGATGCATGTAATGCATACATATACCCACATGCACATGTGTGTATATATTATACATTTCTCTTAGACTGGACAGTAATTCATACAAAGAGTTTGTAAATGTGTTTGAGGAAATGGTTTTTTGATGTTTGTATGTGTGATATTCAGGATTAACTGCAGGAAATCATGAGTTATATCACTGTCCCCCTTTACTATTCCATTTTGTGACAGGGTGTTCTGAAGTGACTCAGACTGCTATTGAACTTATGGTCTTCCTGCTTCAGCATCCAGAGTAGTTGAAATTACATATATAGATCATCCATTTTAATATCTCCTTTCCTTGCAATGTTGCTGACATACAAGGGATGATAAATACCACAATGAGTGGTTAAATTTTAAAAATTTATTCCAGTAAAACATGCCTTGCTGTTAATCTCCCAAAACATACACAGGGTGACTTGGAACACACCTATCCACTTATTCTTTCCACTTAATGAAGCAGTTCTGTAAGTCCTCTTTCATGAGTGTCTTTATGAAGTATAATCAGAATGTGATGGGTGTGGCTGCAAGTGCCATCCAAGGGAAAGGAAGGCACATAAAAACATTATGGTGTACTTTCCTCCACCTTATTCGTTGCATACATCACCATGCAACTTCTGGCTCTTCTGGAAGGTTAAAATCCCATGATAAATAAGCATTTTGAAGAGATTCAGGACATCAAGACAGCCATGATAGCATAACTAAAGACATTCATGAGAAATGAGTTCAGAAAGTGGTGAGAATAAGGGGATAAGTGTGTTAAAAGCAAAGGAGAAAAGAAGATTTTGAGGGAGACTAATGAAAATGGATCTTTTCCTGTAATAATAGTTTCATAATGTAAACATTAACTTGTGCTTTTGATCACAGTTCATAACTACCATTTACACTCTATAATCTATAATCAATTTTCACTTTATGGAACCTGTATGATTTTTATATTTGTAATTAGAATAATTCCCGAAATGCACAGGAAAAAACAAAAATATGTCCTACTCATTTTAAACTGCAAAACCAATTCATTTTATAAACATGGTTTTATAATATTATAAAATACTTTCTTTTATTTTCCAGTGTATTAACCTCTATCTAAATTACTATACTTCAAAAGTGCTTAAGAACCAAATGCCATTTTCATAAAGAAGAATCCTCCAATCTATTTTCATCTGTGGCACAGAAATCTTTCTAGTCTGTATAATGTTTAAATAAATATTTTCCAAGAATGTTCTGATTATCTCATTGAATGATTCTGCTCCATTGAACAATTTACAATGTATTAAATCACCTTTATTTCTGACTAGTGTTTAGACAAAATTTTGTCTGTTCACCTAATGTACTCCTTTTTAATTAAAAAAATTCCTTTGTTATTGAAAATTATCTCCAAAATATAAAATTATATGTATATACTGAAGTTATTTTAGAGAAAAATGGAATCTATTTAGCTCCTTCCCATAATTTTATGGCAACTATTTTAAAAGACAATAGTCATTTAAATTTAATATTGTCTAGTGTTTTGGAAAGTCCCAATTAGAACATTATCATTTGCTGTATAATGAAATCAATGTTGGAATAAAAATCTCCAACTTTAACAGAGCAATTCAGTTGGGTTTTGGTTATAGGAGAGTTTCTTTAATACATTGTTTCATTCCTCCAAACTGGAAATTATCTTTATGAACATTGAAGAAAATTGTACCTTTTACAGTTTTGTTTTATAATGTATCTGCAGTGAGGCTACAGCATGAGACTTGATGCAGGATAAGCAGAAAGTAGGCTTTTGTTCTATACACATTGGATTCATGAAGTACATATGCATTTCTAAAACCCTAAGCAGAGTCTGACAGACCTAGGGTATTAAGGTAATGAAGTATCCTGCCAGCCATCTAGACCCATACAAAGTCTCTGGAACTCCTCATTAGGACATAATGAGAGAATAGTTATAAATACATTCAATTGATTATGCATTACAGCTATTGCTTGCATTTGCTTTCATTACTGGTTAGGTCTATTTTAGACATTTAATTAATAGTTTGCAGTACTTGCTGGCGGAAACTTTGAATATATATCATCAAGGTAGAAATAACTTCTCTGCTTGATTTAGTAAAAATGCTAATTCCTGCTGAGATTTGCTTACTACAGTAGTGGCACTGGAAGATGCTTTCTGTTTCAGCTCATACCCGTAGGATTCAGTTAATAAAGCAGGACTGGAACTGGAATCATCCCTGGCCATCAATGCCAATCATGCATTACCTCTCTTCCACCCTTAATCACACTTCCTTGTGTTTCCTCTACTGTATTAGTTAAGACCTAACCAGTAACAGAGAAATAGTAACTAAACAAGGAGATTTAATATTACAAATTGAGTACACAGGTCATGGATGAATTCAGAAACTTAGTATGGGACATTGCAGCCACCTGGCTGTAAAAAACAACAAGAAACCATCACTATTTCTAGGGTGAAGACACAAGAGTCCAGTGATATGGTCACCTAACAATGAAACTGAGGATTAGGGACTACAGACAATGCTGATATGATAGGAGTAACACACATTTGAAGACATGTATATGTCAAGAATTGTTTGAGACACACTGTGCATTAATTATATCTATGTCATTCCAACACTAGCTTGATGTTTTGTCATAACGTGAGCTCCATTGTACAGTTGAAGGTAGAGTACAGTTACGTAGCTTGCCTGAGATCACATAGCATGATTCAGTCTAAGCAGTCTGACTTCAAAAACTATGTTCTTAATCTCTATGTGCCACTGCTTCCAGAAAGAAAACTATGGTATTTTCCTCTTTTTCATTCCATACTCCAACAACGTACACAAATTATGAGTTCTATTTTGGTTTCATAGCGCTATAGAAGTCTTCTGATGAAATAACATATGCTTCTGCAAGTAATCCAGCTTTCATTAAAATATTTCTATTTTAAAGATTTAATACATATGTGGTAGAAATTATCTTAGTTCTTTTGAACCACATGAAATTGCTATATCAAAATAGTAGATTATTAGCAATTTCTTATAATGCAGCCAAATGAGAGACAGATACAGTAAAGATAAATATCTCCATCATTCAATTTCTCTGAAATTAACCATTCTTCCCAAATTCTTAGGTATCTTTCCATAAATGTTCTGTAAATATATAATTACTTGTGTAGATATATACTTTGATTTTTTTGTTCAATAGAAGCACACACTACTCTCTGTTCATTACCCTGTATTTTGGCTTTCAACAGAATAGCATAGACATACTATTTTCAACAGCCGCAGAGTTTTCAGTTGCTTCCATATACTGGAATGTGTTTGGCCATTGATGTCATGCTAATTACCTTCTTATAATTATAACAAAATAGGTGCAATAATTAACTTAAAATGTTAAAGGAGAATACTTAAGGTCCAAAATGGAGCAACCACTTGACAAGGACTGAAGAAACTTTCATTCTTTTGTTAATACAAAAACATACTAAGGTTAATTTTTAAGTGTATTTCTTTTTACATGTAAATTAATAAAAGTTAAATGTGTTCTAAAATACCTGGACATTTTAAATTTTGCTAGCTATTCACAATATTTAACAAATAATGTGAAATTTTCTTTCACTGCAGTTGGACAAATTCAAATTACCATATTCATTGTGGAAAAATACCTGTTTGCTCAAACACTAGCAAATATAAACTGATGTAAAACTTTCTGGATTATGTCACTCTCATAGGCCCTCAATCCAGTATTACTATATTTTTATTTCTCCTCTTATAAATGGACAGGGACAGTTTTCATATATTCATGAGCAAATAATGTATTTTATTTAAATTACTAATGGTGTTTCCTTTATTGGATTTTTAGGTTTTACTATTCATTTGTTAGGGCCAGCCAAATAGCTCAGAGGATTAAAGCGCTTGTAAGCAGGCGCAGGGACTGGCCCCACCCCCGGGCACACAGACACTGCAATTGAGACTGGGCGTGGGGCACCGACCTGTAATCCCAGCTCTTAGGAACCTGTAAACAGGCTGATCACTATGAGTCCAATCAAGTAGTGAGACCCTTAACACCCTGTAGACACTTCCCTAAAATACGATAGATAGATAGATAGATAGATAGATAGATAGATAGATAGATAGATATAGAGATAGAGATAGAGATATACATAGATATAGATATTATTCATTGGTTGATATTCTTTATATATTAAGAAAATGGACCATCTATTTGGAATTTAATTTCAAGTAATTTTCCCAGTTTCTTATTTGTCTTTGGTTTTTTAATTGTGTATGTAGATGTGTGTCTATAGTTTTTAAAATATATTTTAACTACTTATTTTTTATTAATTTTATTGGGAAACAAATAGCAATGACACCATTTCAAAACTGATTAGTAGGACAGTTTCAATAATTAGTACATTGCATATTTTTGTCTTCGTAGTGGTTATTCATAGTTCAAGATGCAGACATGATATCTTGTCCAAACACTATTAGTACAAATCTTTCTTCTCATTGAATTAAGAGAAAGTAGCTGTATATCTATCCTAACTATTTTGAATATACAGATACAAAATGGTCCTTCATTTATATCCCTTATTTTTGCTTAGTTTTGTCAGACATGGGTATTCCATTGCCATTTAAATATTGTAGGTACATGAGTCAGCAAAATAATCCAATTAGTCCAGTAGTCCAAAATAGTAGTAGATGGGGCTGGTGAGATGGCTCAGTGGTCTAAAGCACCTACTTAGAACAAGCTTAGCAAAGCAAATGGACCGCGGTTCAATCCCCCAGCACCACATGCCAGCCAGCCTCGCCCCCTGGTGAGCTGAGCTGGCTACACACACACACACACACACACACACACACACACACACATAAATAAAACCAAAAAAAATAGTAGTAGGTTATCCATAGAACTGACAATGTCAGAAGTTGTTGACTTGAGCTCTTTACAGCTCCGCATATTAATATGGCTTTACTTTTTATACCTCATTTCTATACTTTTCTGCTGGATGCTTAAGACCAAGATAAAGCAAGATATGTCTGAGATGTTGGATGCTCAGACAGATAGTGCAGTTAAGCTCAACTGCCTATTTAAAGGGTAATAATATCATTAAGTTTCTCTTCTGGAGGGTTAACAACTTAAGTTTGCAGACCAAAAATTAGAGAAAATGAAGGGTCACGAGGACAGCCAACATTTTGGTCCTAGCCTTTCAAGGTCAGTGAGGACTCAGGACATAGGTGAACCTATACTGTAACATCGTGTAGCTCAGTAGTGTCCCAAATTTTCTGATCAAGGAGATTATGGAGCCACAGAGGAAAGTGATCGATGATGTAGAGTGTGCCTAAGGA
>NW_004524827.1:1791837-1800026 GCF_000260255.1 Octodon degus | reverse complement strand
GTGGTGCTGGGGGATTGAACCGCGGTCCCTGATGCTTTGCCAAGCTAGTTCCAAGTAGGTGCTTTAGACCACTGAGCCATCTCTCCAGCCCCTTGGTTGGATAATACTGAATTTTGATACTTACTACATTCCTTTTAGAGCCTGTTTAAACTGACTATGACTTTTATTTTATTTTTGGTAGTAGAGATTGAACTCAGGGCCATCGCACTGGGTTATAGTTTTCGGTTTTCAATTTTTTTTTTTAATTTTCAGTGCAGGACTTAATTTTTTACTGTCTTCTGGTGATACTACATGATATTTCACATTTTAATGGTAGTTTCCTCATAAAGTCTTTATATTTAAAGGATTAACATTCAATGGGACTAACAATTTACCTCTTTTCCTAACAAGTAAAGTCCATGTATATTTAAAACTGCACAAAATTTTTCTTAAAAAGGGCAAACCTATGGAGCGTTACCTCCAATCAAAGATATTTATGTTGCATATTAATTTTTAATGCAGTGAAGCTATGAAGTTCTCAGTTGATATGATAATCATACTCTTCTTATACTAATAAGGCCACCTGATGCTTATCTGATTGACATGCCTTTCAGAAACAGGAGATATTTTATTGAACCTATTTTATTGACTACATTTTTATGATATGAATCCCATAGTCAGAGCTTCCTTCATATAAAAACAATAATGTTTGAAAGTTGGCTGCTGGGAAGGTCACACACCTTGGATAAAAGCCAAAGATTTAAGTTTATTTAGAACCTCCAAGCAAAAATTTCACATGTGGTGGCCTCAGATCTAATCATCTCAAAATGAAAGTATTTACACTCTCAGGTTTATCCCAAGAACCCCTTTGCTGAATGGGGCAGAATTGGTAGTATTCATACTTGTATATTACATATTTCCAAGTTTTTCAGCTCAAAAGTGTAGGAGGGTTAGATAAAACCTAAAAGATTTAGCAAGTTCACCTTTCTCAGCTTCCTTTACTCTTGTAACTAATGTGCCATTCAATGAAAATGACACTTTCTTGCCATTAGAAACACCAATTTTATTTTGTTTTCTTTTGCTTTGCTTTTAACACCAGTAATATAAGAGAAAGACAAGGGATGTGGAAGTGGGTAAAACACTGACCTTCACAAATATTGACCCTGTTTGTAAAATTTAGATTGTAAATTTTTGCTCTCAAGGATTTTGATGTTGTTTTCCCTGGTTTTTGATGGAATAGGTGAGGTGGTTACCTTACAAAATTTAGAAAACACACATCAGTAAATTTTAAAAGAATAGAAAAGTATAAAAAGCCAAGAGCAAAACTACTTTACTACAACCTTTAAGGAACATTTTGACTTATTTCCTTGCAGGCTTGTTAATTCTTACACAAATTTTATCTTGCTATTTATGTGAGATTACATATTGACTTTTGTTTAAAACTAGCAACATGTAAGCTATAACACCTGTAAGTGACATTTTAGCAATCATTTCTACATTTTTTTTGTAGTTGGAATTGAACTCAGGACCTTGCAATTGCCAGGCAGGTGTTATGCTGCTGAGCTATATTCCCGGCCTGAAAATTATTTTTACAACTACTATGGCCCCATAATTTACTTAAACATTTCCATAAAGATTGACATTCAGGCTGTCTTCAATTTTTGAACACTCTAAATACTACTATGTTGAGCACTTTTTTACATGAATCTTTGCCTATATTTTAGATTATCCCCTAGTAAACGTTCAGCAATAAAATAATAGATCAAGCATATTGGATACATTTAAATGTCTATTAAAGTTATTACAGTTATTCTACAAAATAACTAAATTAAAGTACAACCAATAGTGTAAGTTTCACCAGCCCTGAATTTTATTCTTTTTTTGTCAAATGTGTTAATTTCACCAGGCAAAGGGTGGTTTGTGTTATAATTACCACTTCTGTCTTGGAATAATTGTTAAATTAATGTCCATTGATGACATACACTATGGCCACATGATGCACTGAAGGCTCATCTACAGGAGACAAGATTTTTTCTTTACAGTAATTACTAATTAAAGATTAATGAATGTTTGAATTGTTTAAAAAACATACCATGGAAACACTTTATATGAGTTAAAGAAAAAAATTGTGAGCTGCAAATTTAAAAGGCTCAAATGAAAGATATTTCATAAATAATGCATTATTCTTTTCACATTTTTAATCATAGCTACTATAGTCCACAGGTTTTAAAGTAAAAAAAAATGTACAGAAGTAGTAAAGTTGAATGATTTGAATCTTTTTGTATTGATACTTTTTGCTCAGTTTTCAACATAGAAGCCAACAAAGAAAATTAACTGAAAGCATGATACAGAAGCTTGTTAATTTCTCCAAATAGAATATTGTTCAACCCAAAATCAATATTTAGGATAATAATATCTTCCTTCCAGTCTTATATTTCAGCACCTTCCCATTTCACTACTTTTGGGAAGACAAGGGTTGAGATGTGAGGTTAATTTTATTTCTAAAAATCATCAATTTGGATAAAATGTTACCCTTAAGAATATAATTCTGACCTTAAAGTGTGAAAAGATAAAAGGTAATATTGAAGGACTGCACAAGAAATGGCTTGTGTTTTTAATTTTTGAAGGCATTTCCCCCCTTGCTTTATCTGGGCTTGTCAAGAGCATACTTACAGTGGTTAAAAGTATAAATTTAAAATGAAGAAATAAAACATGCTTGGCATTCTGATGCTGCATTTTACCACCTGAGCAGGTGTGTGATGGTGACCATTAATAAGAGGATTGATTGATATGCCAACTTACTGTATTAAGAAACACCAAACATCATTGTAAACCATGTGCTAGGGGATGTGGCTTGCTAGGTCATGGATACGTGACCTGGGACATTATATATGATCCTTCACCTGCTCCCTTCTGGCACTGCTTCTTGGCCTTCTGGAAGTAGGAAGTTTTGCTTCAACATGTTCTTCCACCATGATGGTTCTGCTTTAGAGCCAGTTATGTATGCACTGAAGTCCCTGAAATTTTTATCTAAATCAAACCTCTCTGTCTTTAAGTAGTAGGCCGTAGGTACAGTGTACTGATGATGGGAAATCTAACTAATGCTGACAATTGGTAACAGGACTAGGGTTGTTGCTGTAACTGACCATGTGGTTTGCAGGAAAAATGGGAATGGTTTGCACATGCAGACTAGAGAAGCCTTAGAATGCAGCAAACATAGCTTGACTGGCAATTCTGGTCAGATCTCAGAAGATTAAAACACTGACAGAAATGCAGGCAGTAAAATCCAGGAGTTATGTCTTCTATTGTGTCCCAATTACAGGAAAGCTGACTAACACAACCACTTTGGAAATAAAGGGTTTTTTCCTTTCTCACTTTCTTTTTTGTGCATGGTGATGAGAATTAAATCCAGGGCAATCTCTCATGCTAAGCATGTGGTCTGTCGCCATCCTCCCCATAAATTATATTTTTATCTAGAAAATGAAAATATTGATGCTGCTGAGGCTGACTTTAAAAGTTATTGTTTATTAGTTACAGAATGCTGTTCATTGCAAACTGCCCAATTACAAACTTGTATATGATGATCCTCCTTCATTGCTCCTTCTATCCAGCGGCTACTAACATTCTTCAAGTTGTGTTTCTTGTATGACGATCTGTAAATTGCATAAAAGAATGTCTAAATTGCATAAAGCAGCTGAGCAAAAGAAAAGCTGACAGGTGCAAGAAACTATAAGTATATGAAATTTACTTTCTTACCTTTAAGCAGCACAGCTAAATGAGTAGCAATTTTCTGGTAAGCGTTTTAGGAAATATTTTGACATGAAAATCGAATTTCTCATAACATTTTTATTACATAATTGGTAGCCATTTTATCCCTACATTTTCTACAAATATGCATAAATGAAATAAATAAAAACATAAAGGCAAAGATAAGAGGAAAGTCCTACAATTTAGCTCTGGCTACACATATTATGGTATATCTATATAGTAGAATATTTTTTTTGGCAGAACCGGGGATTGAACTCAGACCCTTGCACTTGCCAGGGAAGCACTTATTCCACTGAACCATCTCCCCGGTCCCCTATATAGTAGGATATTATGCAGCATCAACTATAGGGATTTAAAAGACTAACTTGATATATTCTCTACAGTATATTGAATGATAAAAATAAGAGCATCTATGATTATTACCATTTCTTGAGAATTATATTTTAGGGGCTTGTGACATAGCTCAGTGTACTAAGCTCCTGCTTAGGCAAGTGCAGGGACTGTAGTTCGATCCCTGGCACCACATGCTATGCCAACTCCACTCCCAGGGTGGGCTGAGCTGGCCACAGTCAGGGAACAGTGGTGCATGCCTGCAATCCCAGCTCTGGGGAGGTTGAAAGCAGGAGGATCACCAGAAGTCTGGGATGCATAAAGAACCTATAACAACCAAATACATTTTTAAAAAGAAACAAAATTATATTTGAGATAAAACAACTCCCAGTATATTGTTTTCCATGGTTATCTCTGGTGGTAAGAAATTTTCCCTCATTATAGCAATTTACCTTAGTATAATGGCTCCATAGTACTGTTCAAAATTTGCATGTGAAACATATTTTAATTTTATATATTTAAATACTATTTTCCGGTTAAGGGAAAAAGAAAGACTTCTGTAAAAAATAATATATACACATATTACTTTCTTGGCTCACAGATAAAAGCTACTTTTCAGTATTTCACACTTTTGTCTTTTAATTTTCTCCTTTGCTTAGCACAAAGAATTAAGAAAAGCCAGTGAATAGTGATATATCAAATTATAAAGAAGAGAAAAGTTTGGTAGATTGCTTTGCTTCATCTTTTTATTTTACATCAATGTACAATGGTAGCAAAAAATAATAATGAATCTCGGTCCAGGATCACCAGCAAATCTTGTTTCTTGTTTCTAAATTATATCTTTCCTTGTCAGCTGAAATGGAAACAGTAAAGTTCTCCAGGTTAGATTTCTTATTTAAATAATTCCTGTGAGAATTTCAGCTGAATTTCATTCTTATCAATGACTTTTGCTCAATAGTACAAAATATAATATTTAAGTTTCTACCATATTGTAGAAATAATTGTAAGATATGAAAAGAAAAAAAGTCTTTAGTTGGTGTTGGGCTCAAACGATACCTGTGCTATTCATGCTGTATTTTACTCTAGTACTATGCAATATGATACGTTCCCTAAATTAATTCTGGCCTTGATTATTAGTAAAACGTAAGTTCTTTCAAATTAGCCATTATACATTATTTTCCTGTTTTATTTAGTCCTATTTTATTCTACTATCTGGAAACAGAAAGTGGCATAAGTTAGTAGAGTTGCAAGTAGATTATTTTTTTAGTTCAACTTAGTATCAATCCTGGGACCTAGATTCCTTTCTGTTGCCCATAGCAAATATATACTAACTCCAGGTTTATTCAGTCATAACAGCATTTTATAGACAGAAAATATGCAGCTCAAATGGTTCAGTCCTTCCTTTGTCAATAAGTACTTCATGAGAGTGGCATAGTACAGGCACTTTAGAGGCTACACAAGAGAAGAAGATATTAACTCACATACATGAAGCTTACTCTCATAAAAGCTTACTCTCATATAAAAATCATACACACAAACAGTACTTATATGATGATAGGGAATGAGAATTCCTATGAGAAAGGGTCAAACAAGTTTTTGTTCAGCTGGTGGAAATGGAGATAACTCAGGAAATGACTTGTTGAGAAGTTTATATTTTAGTTGTGACCTAAAAATATGGCAGAACTTTGATACAAGGAGATGCACACAGTGGACACACGTGGCAATGAGGTCCCTAAAAAGACTGTGGTATATGGTATGCAATAGCTACATTTGTTATGGTGGAATGGTTATGCACTATTACAAAGTTATACAACAAAAATATTATTGAACATGAGTACACACTGTTACTGCATATAGTCCCTGACTATTGGGGAACCTGCACTCATATCTTTATGCAGTTCCAATATCCCCATGGCCTAATTTCCTCAGGTTCTAATTCTTCCTTCTAACATCCTTATTCCAGGCTTTAGAAGAAGAAAGAATGAAAGAGTTTATATGTGATGTGCTAAAGCCTCCACTGGTGGAGCATCTGGCCCACTACCTGAATTGGGGCGAGAAAATATTTTCTTTGCATGTGCAACCTGTGATTTCCAGAAATCTATTGGTAAGGAGGAAAGGAAGAACAGATTTTGGTGGATAGCTTTATCCCAGTTGTTGTGCTGATTGCACAGCATGTTATTATCACCAGGTCATACATGTGCCCTAGTAATCAGAGATGGGAAATTCAATTCCTTAAACAGTGAATTTTCTCTTCTATGTATATTTAAGCCCAAGATATGTTTGTATCTGTTAGTATGGATGTGAATTTAAATAGTTCCCAAGGCTTAGTTCAAACTACCACTAAGTAAACACCCTTAAAGGCTTAAAACCCATGCCTTTGTCCCTAAGTGTCCCAGGCTATGAAGAATGAGTTATAAAAGAGTAAACTATAAAACCAGTGCATCCACAATTCTGAATTTTCTGCTCTTTTGATATTTCACAATAGAGTGGGATTGATTGCTTACAGTGTTTTATTTTACAAAAAATTTTTCTCTTTTGCCTTTTGTCATTTACTGAAAAAAATCACTTTAGAAGGTTTCTCTTGAAATTACAAATAGTACCTTGCTTTTGTGAAATGCTTCGTAGAAACTTACATGATAATGACATAGGATGTACATAATTTGACAATATGTTCTTTTCTAATTGTTTTCATTTTTTGGTGATCTAAAGTGGAATGCTATCTTTTTTTTTTCCTGGAACCGGGGATTGAACTCAAGCCCTTGTGTTTGCCAGGCAAGCACTTATTCCACTGAGCCATCTCCCCAGCCCCTACAAAAGTGGCATGCTATCTTAATCAAGTTCAACATTTATACTAATTGGGGATTTTAAGTGCTTTCCAAAATGTCTACTTAAAGAAAATTTTTAGTTTGCATCTTTTTTATGGAATTATTTATTTGTGCTTGAAATGGAAGGATAAACTTCTTGTTTATAGTGATCACCTGTCTTATGGACTTTTAATCGTGATGCTAATTCAGTCTTGCAGTTAGTAACATATTTAGCTAAATGATGTGCACACAATATTAGTGAATAACAACTTTTATAAAGGAAGTATTTAGTAAGTCATCAGAAAACCTTTTATCTTAGTATTTTGATAAATTTGAAAATAAGGAAATAAGAGTATATTCATGAAATTTTATAAATGAATTAACTTTTGTGTTACAGATATTGTTCAAGATGCTGTAGAGAGTTACATAAAGAAGAAAGATTAAATTTCACCTTGAAATTTGCCTTTATCTATAAGAAGATAAGGCAATATGTTAAATATAGGTTACATCTGAAGACAAGAATTGGCCTATAAACAGAAGATGTGGCATTCAGGGTATATACCAACAGTATGTGACACTGAGCAGACTTTTCCTTTCTTCTAGTGCTGAATTTTCCTACCTATCATAGGAAGAAGTAAACTTAAATAAATAGTGGTCTATAACAGATTATGGATTATGTGAAATATGTAACTCTATATATAGTACAGAATTCTTAAATTATATTAATAAAGAATTAGCCTTTGAAGAAGTCTTCATGTAGTTAAGAATTATTCTAATACCTCATTACCGTGTTATGAGAAAACAGAATCTCAAACAAAATACTGCTACACACATATTTATTGTATAAACAATTTAGCAAATAATCATAAAAGTAGTTCAACATGTTCTATAAACTGAATAAAACCCCAATTCCTTATTCACTCTGGTGTACTAGAGGTTCAGAAAGAAAAGTTCCCTAAATGAGATCTGTAAAGAGCACGTTATCTAAACTTGTCATATATTATTTGTTCCTCCCAGTGAGAGAAGACGTAAATAGGAATGATACTATGTTCAAAGGTAGTGCATCCTTGGATATTAGCTGATAAATGAATAATATTCAATGATTATAGGAAAATGATAAATTGTTAATTGCGTTAGCACATTATATTTACAAGACAAAAATGTAGATTTCAGGAAGGCAAAAGCATAATTTTACCCAGAATTCTATTTTTAGTATCTAAAATCATGCCAGGTGCATATCAGGCACCTAGGAAATTTTATTTGCATGAACCAATGAACAATGGAAACAATAAATTTTTTTAATTTTAA
>NW_004524827.1:1771695-1780897 GCF_000260255.1 Octodon degus | reverse complement strand
AGCAATGGCCATGACTCATCCACATGGCTGACCTTGACAAAGGATCTACAAACTGTGACACAGGGTTTCAGGATAAATCCTGAGGGGATTTGACTGCTCCTGTCAGATACAAAAGATACATTTCTTGTTATATAGGTCTTGCTTTATCTAACTACTTATTAATATACTTCCTGATAAAAGCAGAGTATACTTACCAAGAAATATGGGGTTGAGGATTCAGGTCAGTTGTAGAATCCTGCTCTAGAAGGTGCAAGGTCATGACTATGATCCCAAACAGAAAAATTAATCAATTTATCTGAGAGAAAAATATTAAAAGTTCCAAAACTAGCTCTGTGAGATCATTCTGGATGCAACAGGGAAGGTTGTTATGATTTTTCTCATTACATTCCAAACTATTTATTTCAAAACTTCAATTTGGAGGAATTTGCCCAGCATTTATTTATTCATTGTTTTCCCTGTTTCCAATTTATGGTAGCATTTTGGAAGTCCTTTCCCAAACGTGATTAATAAATTTCATTGAAGCATTTGATACTAACACTATCACTAATTCTCCTGAAGCATTCTTAACATTTGTTAAGTAGACTCAAAATTGTATTAATCTATAGGAATGTAAAAGAAAATCTCCAGGGTGGGGATATAGCTTAGTAGCACAAGATCCAGAGTTTGAATCCTAATTTGGGTAATCCCAAATACAAAAAAAAAAAAAACCTATCTCTATTATTGGCAAAGACTGAGATTACCTGTATTTTTTAATTCCCACCAAATGTAAGAAATTTAGCAAATCTTTGACAATGATCCATTGAGTTCTATCTTATTTTACCTTGGTTACATTTTGAAATACTACTTTGAGCACTTATTATTAATATTATCTGGTAACATAATTAGTGTTCATTGTTTATTAACCCCTTAAATTTCATTTGCTTTCCAACATAATTCTTAGTGCTGAGCTAAACTGCAACCTGGTATATACCTGTGATCACACAAATCACTCCCATGATTATTTTTACTTTCTTTACTCATAATGTAACTGCAATGCTATCCTATTGAGCATGTAATATATAGGCACTATACTAGGAGCTGGAGATGTTTGTCCATTTAGGACCTTATATTCTGGTTCATTTAATGAAGATCTCTTCTTTATTAGCATCACACTCCACTGCCTATTTATACCACTGGCTCTGTGTGCTTCTCTCACCTCTTTCCACCTTATCAACCTCTGAAAAATTTGAATATCTTTTTCACACTGTAACTTGTTTGACTTGAATTTTTTCCTCATCAAGATTGAACCTTTCTTCCAGACTTTCAAGGTTAGAAATGTCATCTGTCTCTTCCCTTAATGTCTATTTCATGTTATTTCCTGTAACTCCTCAGTATATTTATTATTGCAATAATCTCAACACACAACACTTCAAAATAATTTCCCTCATTACTCATATTATTCTTCTCACCTTATCTCTTTTTTCTCTCCATCCTTTAGGACTAGCATATAGCTCAGTAAGGGCACGGGCACATAATGTCAAATCTGGATTCCTATTCAACCCCTTATAAGTGTGTGACCTCGAGTAAGTTACATGAGCAGCTAACACATTTCCTGGAACATAGAAGACACTTTTTTCCTCCCACCCTTACTCAAAATGATTTTCTGTGAATGTATCTCTGAACATACACACTCTCCAAAGAAATAATCTCTGTCAGTTCTGAATTGAAAACACTTCTTATGTTATAAAAAAACTCATCTTAGAATGCCGTGGTTTTACATTTTTCTGTCTAACCATATCATAAACATTTTTATGTGAAACTTTGATCCTTGTGTGTCTGTTACCCTGCTTCACAAATCACCTCCTCTATAACAGAGAATACCAGACCCTCAATAAATGCTTGGTGCTATATTTGTCTGTATGTAGAAATAGAATAGCAATGTTGAACATTCTGTTATCTATTGCTGTAAAACATGATTCTAGGAAAACAGAATTTGAAGATCTCATTCTTTTTGGTAATGCTTATTTATTGGTTGACAGATGACAATATAGCAAAATTTAGCAAGAGTAATTGTATCACTCAAAACATTTTTTGTTATTGGAAGTCACTTTTCTGTATCTCTTAATTGGTTTCAGGCTTCCAGGGGGAAATGGAATCAAAACTAGTGACTGAAAATATCATGATGGAGGAAGCAGGAAATTAACATATTTAATTATAGATTTTGAATGACTTCAAAGGAAACTCGGTTTTTTCAAGGGATTAAGCCAGGGCAGAGTCCTTATTACAAGAGGCCACTTGGGCCTCGATTTAGCCATTTTCTGGCAAATTCATTGACAGGAATAATTTAATGATTGTGACTAATCACCAAGTATAGGAAATAAGGTCCTCTTTGAGTCATAAAGCTTTTAAATGTGAAAAATATTTTGCAATTATTTGAGAATGGTGAAATGTGTGAGCTAGTTTTGAATTGTCCCACCAATTATGAATGTGTTATTTCTGGCAAGCAGGTCTCTTTAAAATTGCATATGCTTAGCTCCTTGCCAGGGAGGTGAGAAAAAAACATTGTAAGCCTCTTTATACCCAGCTGGGGCCAGGTGTTGTTCATTAACATGTAAATAGTGCAATTACTGCCAATTAAGATTTTTAAAACATTAAAATCTGTGGGAACACAGTTATATCACCTATAAAAAATTTAAAAATATATACATCTTAGTGCTTTAGGTTCCTAAAAGGCATATAGTATAACTTGTAATCTTAATTACACAGCACTTCAAGTTGCTTTCTCTTGCAGAATGTCACACGTATAATTAGAATAAAAGGTTAAAGGATGTAGCTTAGTCTACGATCATAACCAAATATTGAGATTTTATTGTGGTCTGTATTGATTGAAAGATTATATTGATTTTTCCTTCAACAAATATTTATTGAGCTCTTACTGTGTATAAGGAACTATGTTAGATGCAAAGCATTCAGTGATCGATGAGGTAGACATAATCTCTGCCTCCATGGAGCTTAGTCTTTGGCTCCACACAAGCACAAAATAAATATACAAATAAGCACATTTATTTATCAAGATTGCTATAGAAACCCCTGTGAAGTCAAAAGGTTCTATTAGGAAATATAGTGGAGATTATGCTTACTGGAACATATCTGTAATTCCAGATATTGAGAGATGATTGAAATTTCATTTCATCCCTGTCTCAAAATAAATGTTAAAAAATCCAGGCATGGAAGAGCATGTCAGTAACCCCAGCCCTCAGAAGGCTAAGGCAGAAGATCAAGACCAGCCTGGGCTACACAGTGACCTCAAGAACAGTTTGAATTACTTTGCGAGACCCTGTCTTTAAAAAGAATCTTAAATAAAAAATACAGAGTTGGGAATATAATTCATCATTAGAGTACTTGCTTAGCAGGTGCAAAACCCTGTATTCCATTCATAGTATTGGAGAGAAGGAAAAAAGGAAAAAGAGACAGACAGCAAGATAGGCAGATGGGCAGACAGACAGGCAGGCAGGCAGGCAGGCAGGCAGGCAGGCAGACAGACAGACAGACAGACAGACAGACAGACAGACAGACAGACAGACAGAGAGAAAGAGAAGCAGAAAGGCAAGGCAGAGACAAAGAAGAAAAAATATGAAAGGTGTTGGGTAGACACTATTTAGATAGTATTTAAAAATTGTATATACACAGAACATTTTGATGGAAATCTGAAGGGACAGAGATAACATCTAGGTGAAGAGAGTAAGCAAGAGAACGCCAGCAAAACATAAGAGTGCTTTGGAGGCCTGGAAGCACAAAATTCCCAAAGCACCTACTAGCAAATGCTAGTATCTACTGATGGCATACTTCGTTATCAATAGATATAACTTGACAGCAAACACATCTTTCTGCTGCACCCTACTTTGTGGTAGTTTACTTTTTACAGTATTAGGGTCATTTGGGGCTAAGGCAGTGGGGCTTAGAATAATATCTCTGTAGCTAACCTAATAAGGTAGCAAAATCCTTTCATTTAAAGTAAGTGAGCCCATCCTGAATCAAACACTATTATCACCTTGCTAGCTCTGGTACGTTAATACATTAATTATGTTTCCAGGGAAAAATAAATCATGCTACAGTTTCTGAAAACTGCAGCCAAGTAAATAGGGGAGCTTTAATGGGAAGTTCTTAAATTGTAGTGCTTTAAGCTTCTTGCCTGACCATGGTAATATTGCATATGGATTGAAAATCTCTAGGGTTATGTAGTGATTAAAAAGCCAATGGGCAAAGAATCCGAAAAATTGCATCTTGAGAAGTTCTAAGGAACTACGGTGACATGGAAAAGCCCTGTAGGATTTCAGCAGCTGAGAGTTGGCCTTGTCCTGTTTGCATTGGTGAAGAGAGAAAGCCAGATCCATCCAATTCAGACACAATTGTTTAGGCACAGATAAGAATTAATTTGAAGTTTAACAAATATGTGAGTCATTACTATATGAAGATTACTTCATAGGCTACAAATCTAAGGCTAGTGTCTATGTGGGGGTCTGAGACAAACCAAATCTATTTTGGAGTAACTGTAGAATAAGCAAACACATGGACAATATGGCCAGGAGATGGGAAATTATCATGCCTTTCAACTTAATGATAAATCAATTCAAATTAGTTTATTCACCTTATTCTTATGGCATTTTGTAGTGTATTTAGGACAGTGCCTACAGGGTCTCCCCATGTAGGTCAGACTCGCAGTGATTCTCCTGTTTTCAGCCTCTGAAGCGCTGGGATTACAGGCATGTGCTACCATGCCCAGTCTCAATCTCCATCTCAGCATGCCCCAAGGGTGGGGCCAGCACAGCACGCTGGGGATCCAACCACAACCACTACGCTCTGCCTAGGCAGGCACTTTAGTCTGCTGAGCTATTTGGCCAGCCCTTCTTATGGTGTTTAAATGGGAGGGCAATCAGTAGAAGTCCCGAAATGTGCATTGTGTTCAAATGGCTATTTTAAATAACATAAAATTCAGTTATAGATGATTATCATTCACATTTAGAAAAATACCTCTTTTAAAAAAAATCATTTATAGTCTCCCTGGCTGTAAAACTTACAGTTGAGGCTTATGTAATATGGCTGTATTTGGCACTTCAGAAAATATAGCTTGGTATATTGTATAGAAATATTATTCTCTCTGAGGAACTTTATCATCTATATTTAGCATAATAATGAGCTCTTTCCAGAGGTGCACAATATTCTTGAAATCTAATGTTGGTCTCCAGATAGTAGTACTCAAGGCAGTTGCTGTAGAAGAAAAGAAAACAGAAGATTATCCTGTGTCTCTGCATTGATAAATTCAGATTTTATAAATTAACTTAGCTAGAAAAGTGCATACAATATAACACAAAGGTCATAAGGGTCTGTTATCTCTTCTAAAGCAATGATCTCTGGTGGAAAAGCAATGTAGTGTATATCTCCATGTGTTTCAAAACAAAAATTTGTTGTATCACCATTTGTAAGCGGGACTGAACTGAATAAGCACAGATGTACTTCACATTAATATTTAATCTGATACCAAAAGCACTTAAAGGAGTTAGGGATATGAGTTCCTCATAAGAAATTACTTCTTTCTCATACAGAGCCATTATGGTACTGAAAATATAACACAAGACTGTCATATTCTCCTTAGGCTTAAATCATAGGTCTGCAATTGAAAGTATGTTGTTGAGTTTTATTTGAATTGTCTTAATATTATTTCTGATAAAAAGAAAAAATTTTATACTGTCATGGAATAGATCAAAACTAAAGGTAATATGTGACTCTGAAAGACTATCTCATTCCTTGAGAATAGATGAGAGGGAATTTTAATTGACACCATTAGAATATTTTTAAAGTAGAACCAAATAAAAATTATCAAACTTTAAAAGGTAAGAACATATTTTTGAACAACAATCAAAGGCTATCAATATAAAGACATGATGAGATATAAATACCTGATTTGATTACCTAATATTATCCTTATTATCACATAATACCTGTACATCTTTTGACTGTACAGTGTGATAAATAAAGTGAGAGACAATATATTATAATTAAATCAGGTATTTCTATCTTATTATCTTGTTTTTATATTGATAGCCTTTGATATCATTTTAACTCTTATAAAATATGTATTAGATTGGTATGACTTTCAGTCACCCCACAGTGCTGTAGAACATGGAAACTTATTCCATCTGTCTGTGTTTTGGTACCTATTACCCAATATTTGACTTTATTTCCCCCCTCTCCCCTTCACAACCTGTAGCAATCACTAGTCTAATCTCTACTGTTTTTTATTAAATATTTTAACTTTCACATATGCCAAGAACATATAGGTTTTGTCTTTCTGGGTCTCCTTAATTTAATTTAACATACTGTTTTCAAATTACATGCACATTGCCACAATGATAAGATTCATTTTTTATAGCTGAATATTATTTCATGGTGTATATATGCCATGTTTTCTTTATTTACACATTTAAAGGCACAAGGTTGATCTCACATCACAGCTATTATAAATAGTACTACAGTATACATGGAAGTAATGAGATTACTTTTATGTGCTGATTTCATTTCTTTTTTAATTTTACTTAGAAATCTGATTGCCAGATCATATCATAGTTCATCTATGTGTAGTCTTCCAAGGAATCTCCAAACTGTTCTTTAATGGATTTATGAATTTACATTCCTACCAAAAATATAACGATCATATTTCTTCATATCCCAGCCAGCATTTGTCATGTTTTGCTTCTTAAATGATAACCATTCTGAGGTGAAATGATATCTTATTGTGGTTTTCCTTAGCATTTTTTCTGATGACTAGTGATGCTAAGCATTGTTCATATGCAAGATGGACTTTATATTTTTCCTTTTGAGAAATGTTTGTTATAATGATTTGCCATTTTTACTGGATTTAAGTACTTGTATCATGCTAGCACCATGAAGTATTTTTGTACTATATACTTGTAGTGTCTTGATACTGGGGGTTATGATACCTCTAGCTTTGTTCTTTTTCCTCAAGAATGATTTAATATTTTTTCAAGAAAGATTTGGGGCATTTTGTACTTCCATATCAATTTTATGATTGATTATTTTAGTTCTGCAAAGAATTCCATTGATACTTCCATGGGGTTGTAAATGTATAAGTTGCTCCAAATAATATGGGCATTTTAAAAATTAATTCTTAGAGGTGAACATAGGAATTTTTTTTGTTTTTCTTTGTATGTCTTCTTTAATTTCTTTCATTAGTGTTTTATAATTTTCACTGAAGAGGTCATTTATATACTTGGTTAAATTTTACTAGGTATATCATTTTTTTTCAGCTGTTGTCAATGAAACTGCTTTTATGAGTTCCTTTTAGCATGTTCATTAATAGTGCTACTGATCTTTATTTTTAAAATGTTCATTTTCAGCGTACCCTGCTGTGCAGGCCCTGCCCTCAGGGTGCGCCGATACAGGGACTGAGATTGGATGGGGTGGCTGGTGCCAGTAATCCCAGTGCTTGAGAGACTGAAAAGAGGAGGATAACTACAAGTCTGATCTGTATAGTGAGACCCTGTAGATCCTGTAGTAAATACATTTCTTAAAAGTTCATTTTATATTTCACACATTTTCCAATTAATTTATTAGTTCTAATAATACATTGGTGAAGTGTTTTGAATTTCATTTATATAGAAGCATGTGACTAGAAAAGGAATAATTAGATTTCTTTTCCTTCAATTTGTATAATTTATAATTTCTTTCTCTTACCTAATTGGTATAGTTAAGACTTCCAATAGCACATCAAATGAGGGTGGAGAAAGTGAGCTTCCTTATCTTCAAGAACTTAGAGGAAAGTCTTTCAGGTTTTCCCATTCAGTATGATGCTGGGCATGAGCAGTTATATATCACCTTTCTTATTAGGAGGCATGCTCCTTTCATGCCTGTTTTGTTCAGAGATTTTCTCAGAAAGTATGTTGAATTTTACTGAATCATTTTTCTGCATCTGTTGAGACTATATTACTTTTGTCTTTTACTATATTAATTCAATGTATCACATTCACTGACTTGTTGAATTGTATATATAGAACAATTTTTCCATCCCTGGGATTAATCCCACTTGATCACTGTAAATTACCTTTTAATGTGCTTTTAGATTTGACTTGCTTGTAATTTCTTGAGGAATTTTGTATCTATGTTTACCAGAGATATTGGTTTATAATACCATTATTATTGTGTCCTTGTCTACTTTCAGTACCTGGACAATGTTGGTTTCATAGATTGAATTTGGATGATCTCCTTCTAATTTTTGAAATAATTTGATAAAAATTGGTGTTAGCATTTAGTTCAATAATATTTTGGTAGAATTCAAAGGTGAAGCCATCTTGTCCTCTGCTTTTCATTGTTGAAAATCATGTTTATTAATGATTCAATCTAATTACTCATTATTGGTCTGTTCAAGTTTATGTAATCATAATTGAACTGTGTTAGATTATGCATGTCCAGAAAATTTTCTATTTCTATTTCTTGTAGGTTTTGGATTTGTTGTACGTAGTTATTCATAATATTCCTTTATGATTTCTTGTATTTCCATGGTGTTGGTTGTAATCTTCCCTTTCACATTTCTGATGTTACTTATTTGTGTCTTTTTTAAGTTGGTCTTGTTAAACATTTTATTAAATAGATTTTTCTTTTAGGAAATCAACTTAATCTCATTGATCTTGAAATCTTACTTTTCTATATTTCTGTTCTGATCTACTACTTTTGGATTTAGTTTCTTTTTGCCCCTATACTTTCTTGGTACTCATAGTTAGATTATTTCTTTGGAAGTGTTCTATATACTATGTACTATTATTTTCAGTATGCTTTATTTATATTTTCATTTATTTCAAGAAATTTAATTTTTTCTTTTCATTTCTTCATTGACCCATTTGTCATTTATGACAATGTAGGTCAGCCAAATAGCTCAGCAGATTAAAGCGCCTGCAAGCAGGTGCAGGGGCTGGAGGTTCAATCCTCAGGCCTGCCATGCCGGCCCTGCCCCTGGGGCATGCTGAGAAGGCAATTGAGGCTGGGTGTGGTGGCACATGCCTGTAATCCTGGCTCTTGCGAGGTTGTAAATAGGTGGATCACTATGAGTCCGATCTAGTAAGTAGTGAGACACTGAACACCCCTTTGGACCCTTCCCTAAAATATGAGAGAGAGAGAGAGAGAGAGAGAGAGAGAGAGAGAGAGAGAGAGA
>NW_004524827.1:1760129-1771595 GCF_000260255.1 Octodon degus | reverse complement strand
TCTTGGCCTGGCCAAATAGCTCAGGGGATTAAAGTGCCTGCAAGCAGGGGCAGGGGCCTGCTGTGCCAGCCCTGCCCCTTTGGACCCTTCCCTAAAATATGAGAGAGAGAGAGAGAGAGAGAGAGAGAGAGAGAGAGAGAGAGAGAGAGAGAGAAATGTTTACTGTCTGTATTTGTAGAATTTCTGTATTTTTTCTTGTTGTTTTCTAGCTTTAGACCATTGTGTTCAGAGAACATATGTGATATGATTTTTATTTTTTTAAATTGAGATGTATTTTGTGTATTAATATATGATCTGTTATAATGTCTACACATTAAGGCCTGGTGATGTTCTAAGGAGAAGAATTTGTATTTTGAAGTTGCTTGATAAAATGTATATATTTTGGCAATAAGATTGCTCTGTGTTTCATGGCTGAATGAGAAAACTGTATCCCATGTCTCCTATGTTCAAACTGGTCTGGCCTGGGGCACGAGGGTAGTAAATCCAAAGCACTTGATTCCTTTCCTTACCAAATCATTTGTAATTTTCAGCCATTCTTTCTCTTTTATCCTTCTTTGTGAAGGATGAGGGCATCTGGTGCTTGTAATCAGCTATTTTGCTGGAATTCCAGGAATATTTAATAGATTACTGGTGATTACTATGTAGGAAATAGAACAAAAGGGTAAGATTGGAATTGCAGGGGATAAGCAGAGGATTATACAGTCAGGCAGGTGATATAAGAGAGAAATAGAATTGGATATGTACGAAATATATTTCAGAATGAAGCTAATAGGATTCAGTGATAGATGTGGGGAGGAAGAAAAAGAAACCTATGATGATTGCATTCTCTTCCTTAAGCAGCTAAATACTTTATGGTGTTCCTTAGATTAGTAGAAGAAAAGAGCATAGTGATAAGAATGGTATCAATAATTATGTTTTAGCTGGGCATAGTGGTGCACATCTGTATTCCCAGCACTAGAGGGGTGGAGGCAGGAGGATTTTGGAGAGTTTGAGACCAGCCTGGGCTACAAAATAAGTTCAAGGCCAGCCTGAAGTGCATAGTGAGACCCTGTCTTAAAAAGATTTTAAAAAAACAAGAATTATGTTTCAGATATGTTAAATGAATATTTATGAAGTCTACACTATATGTGAAATTTCAGCTTGTTATATGAACCAACTGAAGGGACATTAGAGTTATCCTTCAACTAACTGGAATGAATCTGCAAACAGAAGAATGTACAAGCATCACAATTCTTGATAATCCTCAAATATTTCTTGGATTCAGCTCTTAATGGACATAGTCAAAGTATCAGCACTATCTCAATAGTGGTTCAACATATTAGATAATGTCTCATGACACAGAGAGGATGTGATAGAGGATTAGAAATCTTTGTTAGGATAACAACGTTTCACAATCAGATCAGGATTATACTGTTCTAATTCAGAAGGTAAATTCAAGTGGAATTTTACAGTCCTGCTAGGAGACGGAAGCACTTGAGACAAGAGCAAGTTATAATGGGATGGAGTTTAAAAGAAATTAAAGGAAAATTGTTATGAAAAAACTGCATCATTCACCACTTTATACCTGAATATGTACTTACTAGTGTTCATTTCTTTTTATTATTAAAATTTGCAAAATTTACTGAGTATCTTCTATGTGCTAGCCATACCTGTAAGTATATTATATGAACTAATTCAATAGTTTTTTACAGAGAGCTAGACAATATTTATTTTTTATCATCACAGATGAAAAAATAGGCACATAGAGGTGCAATATTTCCTAAGCTAACCAAGGTGCTAAGTGCAGCATTTGAATGTTAGTCTTAAGAGTTTCCAGAGCTTATAGTCTTAACCATTATACAACCCATTTGTATATAATATAAAAGGCAATTGTAAACAGCGTTTTGTCTCTTTAATAAGTAGATCTTTTACCATAAGTGTTCTTGACATCTTACTATTCATTATTTTATTGTGTAAGTTTCACATTTTATGATTTGAAAATGATTCTGTTGATATTTCTATATTAACACATTGCTGGCAGTCTATACATACTGTGATTTTTCTCTTTTTACATTTTTGTTTTCTTCTCACATTTTTAGCCCTTTGTCCTTGAAACAGTGCAAAGAACAGTATTTACTGATCATCATAGAAACCATAATGCAATTCTAAAACTCTGTTATATAGACCATAATTTATTGATGAGGTGTGCCATCTCACTCTTCATCCGTATTTTCTCTCATGAGGAAAAGGCTATAAAACTATTTTCATGCTAGGCAAATTTAAATCAGAAACTCATATCTGACTGCTATTGTGGTGAACAACTCCAACAGCTGCTCCAGGTTCAGAGCTCATTTTATCCCATAGAGAAAAATGAAGTGTGTTAATTGGCTAACCTGTGTATTTGTTTTTTTAATGATATGGTTTTAAGTTAACTTAGCCATATGTTAAGGCCCATGTTTAGAAGCCAGTCTATTTTCAAACCAGCATCTGAGAATTGCCTGAGTATAAGGCAAATGTTAGACTGAATGAAGTGGTTAAAACCAAACAAAAGTGAGTTTTTAGAGTCTAAAACACTACATTAATGACCAGCTATTTTATAACCTCAGAATATTTTAAAAGCACAGAAAATTCTGTTATAATTGATTTTCAGCTTACTAATTTGAAAGTATTTTGCCTTTCAGAAACTGGTTTTTTTTTAAACTAGGGAATTTTTGTCTCATGGCTAGATCCCATCTGTCATTGTGCATATGGGCTTGCCCTCTTTCTTCTGCAAATGGTTTACTTCCTTTTTAACAAATATGTTCCAATTTCTCATAGTAAAATATTAAACAATGTTTGCTCTTATTTTCTGACTGAGAAAAGACATAAACTTCTGATTCTAAAGAATTTATTACTAACAAATTTTGTCTTTTACAAATCATAATTGGACCATCACAGAAACATTCAGATTTTTTCTTTATTCTGATCATCATCAATTCTTTAGTTGAAGGTGGCTTCAGAACTGGTAATTCATGTGTAATTCACATGTTTTAAAATGCACTTCCCAAGGAATAGAATTTTACAAACAAAATAGCTTGTATATACTGGAAGTTTAAAGATTGGAAATTCACTATGAAATACCTATTATGCTTTCTTATTCAGTTGTTGGGAAATATAGAAATAACTTGCAAAAGAAAAAAATGTATCAGAGAAAGTGTTGGGGGAAAAAGTACAGAATTAGGGGGTAGAAGTTAGGTTGAGTTACTGAAATGATTCAAGTTTGCAATTTCTAGAAGTACACCCAGTTTCTCACTGAGATGATTTGGTTCTCCAAAGATACGTTAGGTGTTTCCAGAGAGAGGAAATATTGTACTACCTAAAAGAAATAAAAGCTTTGATTGAATCATTCCCTCAAAGGGTGCCTAAATTTCACCTTAAGGCTTTTTTTTAACCTTTAGAGACATGAGATGATATGATATGTCTAGAGATTGCATTTTATATATATATATACACACACACACACACACACACACACACACAGAAAGTTACACACATACATGCAAAACACTAAAATAAGAAGTTAGACAGGGAAATAATGACTTTACTTATCTAGCTTCTGAGTGAAGTATGCCAATCTCATTGCTCTCATAATGGAGAAAATTAATATACCCTGTCAAGGCCACATGATATTAATAGTGAAATGCTGTGAAGTGACTGCATATAGAAGAGTCGGGAAATCCACTTTGATCTACATTTTTGATGTCTGATAATTGCACTTATTATCAGGTCCTCTCTGCTCTCTTTCCTGACATGAGATCCATTATCAGTGACAGCATGAGTGTGAGTAGGGGTTTGATTTGAAAACTTCTTAAGATGAAGTAATGGAAAAGAAGCTTTTTTTCTTTGTCCATGCCTATTAAAAGAATGAAAGAAAATTAAGTCTCACCCTGCAGTGACACACTGAAATTTCTCTTTCATGTACTGTACTGTCTGGTTACCACATATATTTTTTTAAAATAATTTAATCCTTAAAGAAATATTTTGTATGTACATAGATTGGCATTATTTGCTTTGATGCTTTCATTCTTAGAAAGAAAAGGTATTGAGTAAAGAGAAAAGAAATGATAGTTACAAAGACTAGAACAGGTCAGGAAGCCAAACTTTGCTTCTTCAGAATTCATCATATGTAGAATCCATAGCCATAGATGGAAAGGTTAGACTAACAAAAAGATAATAACTTATTTGTTGCAATGAAGATAATTGGTAAATGTATTAATTAACATTCTTTCTGTAACAGTTAACATATTTTAATAACACAACTTACCATGATGCAAGTCATTACTTGCAATTAATATGTGATAATGTGTTTGAACTTCTCTGCCTGCCTAAATTTTACAGGAACCAAAGCTAATTTAGCACTTTAATGTGACTCCTTGCACATTAACAAATTAGTATTCTTTACTGTGGAAAGCTAGGCAAAATGCTGATTCATTCAGTTACTAATTCTTTATCTCTGCTATAATTGCTACTTACTATTTGGTCTTTAGTTGTTAATATTACATGTGTAAATAAACACTTCATAAATATGATTAAATGATGACAGTATGAAATCGTTCAGGCCCATTGAAATATTTTTCATATATTTTTGTTTATAAGTTTTCCTCTTTGCTTAATTAAAAAGTAGACTTCTCTTTACTCAACTAAGCTAACTAATATTGAATTTGGTGCAGCTAATAAAATTAATAATCCTGGGTCTTTCTATTTCTCATTTACTTTGCTTTTCAGACATGTTCAAAATGGAGTTATTTGAGAAAGACTATTGCTTATAGCTTTGGTGAAAAAACATGTCAGTGCATTTAGAAGAGGTATACAATGTAGCTTTCTATAATCTCTAATTTACCCTGAGTGACATTATACTCAGAAATTATTTAGTAAAGTATAACCACAATACAAATGTAATCAAGTGTCAGGAAAATCAAGAAAATATAGTAAGTGTGCAAAGATGCAAACAAATCTTTTCCAAAGTAACCTTTAGCTATTTTTAAAGTACATTTGTGGGGCCGGGGAGATGGCTCAGTAGAATATGTGCTTCCCTGGCAAGCGCAAGCTCAAGGGCTTCAGTTCTATCCCTGGTTTGTCCAAAACTAAAAAAAATAAAAAGTAAAGTACATTTGTGTTACCTGAGAATCACTAGTTTATTTGCTGCTCTTTAAATGTGTATAGTATCTTGTGGAATCATTTTCCTTATTTCACTGTTCTTTAGAATTCTGTACTACTTAAAACTAGTTAGCAATTTTAGCAAGATAGCATAGGAATATTAATTTTGATGAAAATTTATAAAGTATTTATTTATTTTATTCATTTTTATGTATTTAGTTAGTTAGTTAGTTAGTTAGTTAGTTAGTTATTGTAGTACCAGGGATTGAACTCAGGACCCTGCACTTGCCAAGCAGGCACTTATTCTACTGAGCTATCTCCCCAGGCCAAAATATTTAGAAGCTTATTTTTATTTATTTTTAGGTGACAAAAAAATTAGAGTACTGTCAGAACACCTTTGACCCCAGAGAGTCACAAAAGTTTATTAGCTGTTATTGGAATATGACTTCTAGAGAAAAGACAAAGCCTGTTAGGAATTGTTGCCCATACAATACTTTCTGGTTGGAGATTGAAGCAGGTGTTAAATAATGGATATCAGTCTACATCAGTAATATCACTAATAGCAGGGCATGGAGTCAAGAGATTAAGGACATGAAAGAGGGTCAAAAGCAAATTTATCTGATACCAAATTTTTCTACAGCCAATGAGATGCGGTAAAGATTTATGAGAGGGTAAATTTCCACAGTCTTTGTGAAAGTCTTTAACTGAGTCATTTCCAGGAGTTAAGGCACACACAAAATATTTGGAAACACATTGCTAGTAAGAATACTCTTCCAAGATATTTCCATAGAATAATAACATCAATGCCTGAGTAATACTTTAACTGATGACCGCCATTCCATTCCAACTAATATATACCTGCTTTTCTTATAGAAACATATTATTAGTTAGCATAGTAATGAAATTCTGTATATTTTGTAATAGAAATTGAGAGTTCTGTTGTACAGGCAATAATGTTTTTATTTAAATTACTAAACATAGTATGAATGAAATCATTAATATTTTAGTAATAATTAGATGAACATAATCCTGTGATTATAAAGTTACAAATGCCTTCCAAATTGAATTTTTCATGTCATATTTTCATTTTGAGTTATGGTATTTTTAAAAGAATAGAAGACATTCTTTTAAGCATCAATTTATAATGTGTTGCTAAGACATGTACATTCCTTTGCTTGACTTTACTTCTTTGCTTTTGGCTGTATGGTGGATATATATGTATATATTTTTTGACACAGGGAATTGAACTCATGACCTTCTTTTTGCCAGGCAGCAACTAGACCACTGAGATATATCCCCAAGCCTTGTGTGATGGATATTTAACATTTTTACACTATGAATTTTCCAGCTGTACTTGAAATGCTTCAACAAATGTTTACATATGTATTTTTTATATTCAGAATTAACATAGACCTACTATTCTAACAATAAATTACATGAACCATATAAAGTTGCTAGTTGAGACCAATGTATTTATTACATGAAGTTCTACAAAACATTTCTAATATTCATGGACTATATGAAGCCAGAGTAAACATTATTGAATAAAATACAATATTTCAAGTATATAATTTGAAATTTCAGAATCATTGCTACTTATAGAGAATGACAAAACAGAATCATTGTTTAGAAGATTGGGGCTATCTTGCGTGACATATTATCCTGCTTCACTTGAAATCTATTGTTTTGTTATAGCATCTATAAAATTTTAACCATAGCGGGCCTGCATTCTCATAACCCAACTTATAAGAAACTGATGTATATATCTACATGTCAACAGATTGATTTACAAGACAGGTTTGAAATATGCATTCCCTTCAAACAAGATTTTGGGATCATTTTTTAGATTTAAAACAATTTGAAAAAAATCTTTCTGGTCACATTCCTTATGAATAACAAAAAACTAAGAAAAATGTATGTCATGATTGCATAAACTATATGTAAATAATCTATTTTATCATGTACTACCATAAAATATACACAGATCTATTATAAAGAGTTAAAATATATTAAAATTCACACAAAATCTTACATACCATTTTACACAGTCAGTCAAG
The DNA here is from genome assembly GCF_000260255.1 of Octodon degus. Lineage (NCBI taxonomy): Eukaryota > Metazoa > Chordata > Mammalia > Rodentia > Octodontidae > Octodon > Octodon degus. The sequence goes on along the minus strand of NW_004524827.1, from coordinate 1,764,423 downwards.
AGAAACATAAAAGGCAAATATGCAGTACTAAATCAAACTGCATGAGTTAACTACAGTGCATACTGTTCTATTGTTAAAAGGTCATAGCTACTTCCTGTTGCTGTGCATTGAGATGAAGTGTTGTGTCACTAAAATGTGGTGTGACTCTAAAAATCACTGTGTGAGCAGTTCTTTCTACAGTCATTTACATATCAGTAAAAAGTGATCTCATAATTCTCATGTATTTTTAACTGTATGTAATACATACAGCATAAAAAATGTGTCAGCTGATTATATGATCATTATTGCTTCTGGTCAGCATTAAAATATTAATTGTTAAACTTTTCTGGCTTCAGAATTTATATGCTAGCTGTCTACTGCATGAAGGTCAGAAGCCCTAACCTCTATGTTGTTCAAAGATCATTGAAAAACTTTCAAGTAGGCCAAGATTTTCTTGCTAGTGCATTTATTTTCTGTTAGAATGCTACTTGAAAACCCAAATGATACCCAGTAGGCCTCTTGACAAAGATGGATATGATAGAAACAAAGTTGATTGAAAGATCAAACAATGAATATCCTAACGTTGAATGTACCTGGCCCAACATTAGATACTTAGGTTCCTGAATTAAGAGACTCTTTTAACTAGACAAAACTGTAAAAAATAAGAATAACAAAGTTTGTTCATGATTCCCCTTTTCTAGGTTCCATGTTTCTGATAACATATTCTTTCTTCAGATAATCCACTATAATTTTTAGCATATATATTTAACCTCATTTGTATCTTACTAAAATACTTGACCATTCACAGATTATTGTTGAGAATGAGTTCCCTTTATGAACAATTGGTCTCATTTACTACATTTTCCATAATTTCATTCTTAATGGACTTTTTGTTTGAATTTGTGAAGATATCTTTGACATGGCCGTCTTATATACAATACTCAGTCTTGAACTTCTCCCAGATATACCCCAGTGATCCACCTACTCCAAGTGGGACCTATCTCCTAACAGCACATTCACTGATGTATTAATCAACTGAACATGGTGCTCCCCCATGATCTAATCACATTTTGAGAGCTTCACTCTAAACACATGAGATGTTGGGGAAAATTTTTTATCTAAACCATAATATACCAATACCTGGCCCCCTAAAGTTTCATATCCATCTTGTTATGCAGAATACATTTTATTCATTGACAAGAATTTCAAAAGTCTTAAGAATTCTAGCACTGGACCAGACAAATAGTTCAGCAGATTAAAGTGCCTGCAAGAAGGTGCAGGGGCAGGAGTTTCGATCCCCAGGCCTGCCTTGCCGGCCCCACCCCCGGGGTAAGCTGAGATGGCAATTGAGACTGGGCATGGTGGCACATATCTGTAATCCCAGCTCTTTGGAGGCTGTAAGGAGGCAGATCACTATGAGTCCAATCTAGTAGTGAGATCCTAAACACCCTGTTGAGCATTCCCTAAAATACAAAAAAAAAAAGAAAAAAAGAATTCTAGTATTGTTCAAACTCTAAGAAAAATGTCTTCTCTGAGACTCAAGGCAAACTCTTAGATATGAACCCTTGTAAAAATTAAAAAGAAAGTTAAACAATTTCAAAATACAAAGTGTTTTCCTGGTAATATATACTAAGGGTTTGCTCAGGGGAAAACACTCTAATCTCAAAAGGAAACAATATTGGAACAGAAAGGAATTAGGCCAAAGCCATACAAATAATAAGTCCTCTAGCTCCATGGCCAACACAGAGGACACATCAAAGTGAGATACAAGTTTCAAAGCAGTTAAACTTCCCACCTCCTTTGGCCCTGCCAGTTGGAACCTACAGGGCCTCATATTTGGGTTGGATCTGTTCAATGCCTTTAGCTTTCCTTTACAGATGCTCCACATTCCTGGAACATCTATTTCCTGGGATCATGACTGAATGTTCAGCTCACTCTTACACCTTCATGCATGACTATCTAAGAAGTTCCTGTCAGAGACTTTGAAACTGTCAAACACTTTTGTCTGGCTTAACAGGATTTACTTTGAAATTTAGGTGGAAGCATTTATGACCCTATGTATCTTGAATACTTCATAGCTGTAAAACCAGAACTACATGAATAATACAAAGATCTGCCACCAGCTGAGTAGTAATGAGGCCCTCTTGTGCCACAGATACAGTGACATATAAAGGCCTGGATGGCTGAACTCTGAGAAACATTTCCCTAGGCTGCCTAAAGTGAGGAGGACACCCTTTGCAGAAATTTTTAAGTAATTGTTTCAAACAACTTTATAAATTTGCATCTTTGAGCTTGGGATGAGGGGGGTCTGGCCAATTCCTGAGATGCTTTCAAGACATCTTTCCTACTGTCTGAAGGTAAACTACATAGATTTTTAAAATTATACTTTTTAACAATCACAGTTTTTATAGACCCTTCTTTCTAGCCAAGGTACAAGAGTTTGAAATATTTCAGCTTTGCTTTTTGTTCTTGTCACTCAATGGTAGTTTTGACTAAAATCATAAGGCCATACTCATACCACAACCTAAATGTTGCACTTCTTTGAAATTTCAGCCTCTAGATAAATCAGTCTACCAACTTTAGTCTCATCATTATATGTTTAAATTTCATTTTCAAGTAACAGTATTTACATTTGAATTTATAAAGATGTTATATTCTCATGTCCATATTGTTTCTAATACTCAATCTTGAGCCCTTGTCCTACACACTTACTAAATATGTGAATTGACACAAAGGAGGAATGTACTGGTACATTGTCAAGTAATCAAACCTCTCAATGGCAAGTTACAGACATATAAACCAAAACAGTGGGGACCTGCATTTTAAATAATAATATAAAAATATATCAGAGCTCAAAGAGAGATATTAATATTGGGCTATACAGGTTGAGAGAAACTAAGAACTCTGCTTTAAATATTTCTACTTATTTGTCTGTGCATGTTTGGTTATTTCTCTGTACAGAAAACTCTGTTTGCTTACCTTTGTACATGGTCAGCAAAGGCCAGGTCCCTGGTATTTAGTGGAAATAACATCGCAATTTTAAAATCTGACTGACTCCCAACTAAATCTTTGTCCCAAGTTTAATAACACAGAAAAGGTCATCTTATTAGTAAAGTTTTAGTAAGGGACCTACTGCAAGAACGCTTGATTCTGACAATACTAGAAGAATAATTATATTATAGCATCAAGTTTTTCTCATATTTTTAAATAACTATTGAGAAAAAATAGTAATGAGACTGATTACTAGCACAATTTCAATAATTAACACATTGTGTTTTGTTGTCTTAGTGGTTATTCATTGTACAACATTCAGCAGACATGATATCCTGTCCACAAAAACTATTAGAACAAATTTCTCTATTCATTGAATTAAGAGAATAAAACTGTATATCTATCCTAACTATTTTGAGTATACAGATACAAAATGGTTGTTCATTTTTAGCCTCCAGTTTTGGTTAGTTTTGTCATAAAAGAGCATTCCATTGTAATTTAAATATTGTAGGTGCATGAATTCCGCAAAATATTTCAGTATAGTCCAGTAGTCCATAATAGTAGTAGGTTTTCCATAAGACTGGCAATGTCAGAAGTTGTTGACTTTAGCCTTTTCCAGCTCAGCATAATAATATGGATCTACTTTTTATACACTGCTTTTATACTTTTCTTCTGGATGGTTAAGACCAAGATAAGGCAAGACCTATGTAACAAGAAGTGTAACTTTTGTATCTGATAATGTCAGTCAAATCCCCTCAGGATCTATATTGACACACTATAAGGCAGTTTGTAGATCCTCTGTCAGTGTCAGCCATGTGGATGAGGCATGGCCATTGTTTGACCAGTTGGAAACAGAAAAAAACCAAGAATAGAAATGGCAATCCTTCACAAGGAAGACAAGGCAGGAGGCATTACAATTCCTGACTTGAATTTATACTACGAAGCTACTGTGATAAAATCAGCATAGTACTGGCAACAAAATAGACCTGAGGATCAATGGAATAGAGTAGAAGACACTAAAGCCTCTACAAATACACTCAGCCACCTTATCTTTCACAAAGGGGCCAAACATGCTGACTGGAAGAAAGATAGCCTTTTTAAAAATGGTGTTGGAAAAACTGGCTCTCTACATGACGAAAACTAAAACTTGACCCAGGTCTATTACCTTGCACTAACTTAAAGTCAAAATGGATTAAAGATCTAAACATTAAAACAGAAACACTAGACCCAGTCCTAGCCCAGGTCCGGTGAGTGTGCGGAGAGCTTCCTGCTACCCTGCGCCAGCGGGACCAGTCCCAACCCAGGCGCAGAGTGGGCCGGACCC
>NW_004524827.1:1720664-1756179 GCF_000260255.1 Octodon degus | reverse complement strand
GGATAGATATATAGTTGCATTCTCTTAATGAATAGAATGATTTGTTCTAATGGTGTTTGTAAATAGGATCACAAGTCCTCTTCTTGTACAGCAATTAACCACTAAGAAGAATATATGCAGTGTATGATTTGTTGAAACTGTACTTCTGATTGGATTTGAAACTGTCTCATTGCTATCTGTTTATCAATAAAACTTTGGAGAAAAAAAGATTCCTTCATCAGGAATAGAGTGGATTCAGGTTTTATACATTTAGGAATAATAATAATAATAAACCTCTCTTAACTAAATACAGTACAGAAAAAAAAATACAGAAACACTAAATCTCCTGGAAGAGAAAGTAGAAAGAACTCTTGGAGACATAGGGGTAGGTGAAGAGCTCATGAACAAAAATCAAATCACATGGGTAAAACTTAAAATAATTAACAACTGGGACCTCCTCTTATTGAGAAATTTTTCAACATCAAAAGAAAATACCAACAAAGTGAAAAGACAACCCACAAATTTGGAAAAAATCTTGACTAGCACTCAAACAAAGGTCTGCTCTCTAGAATTTATAAAGAACTAAAAACCATTAGGGCTCCAAAATTTAAGGACCCAATCCAGAAATCCTAGATGAACACACACTTCTCAGAGGATGAAATTAAAGAAGCAAATAAATATATTTAAAAAAATGTTCCACATCACTAGCCATCCATGAAATGCAAATTATAACAGTACTGATATATCATCTCACCCCATAAAGAATGGCTATGATAAAGAAATCATCCAACAGCAAATGTTGGAGAGGCTGTGGGGAAAAAGGAACCTTTCTCCACTGCTGGTGGGAATGTAGACTGGTGCAACCATTATAGAAATTGATGTGGAGACTCCTTAAGAAACCATGACTGGAAATCCCATTCAAACGAGCTATCCCCCTACTGGGAATTTTTCCAGGGGAACTGAAAATATCATATCATAGTGATATATGTGTACCTGTGTTTACAGCAGCACAATTTGTGATAGCCAAATCTTGAAAACAACCAAGATGTCCGTCACCTGAGGAAAGGATGACAAAGATGTGGTATTTTTATACAATTGATTATTACTCAGCTATAAAGAATGACAAACTCAAAGCCTTTATATTTAAGTGGATGCCACTTGAAGATATACTCATAAGTGAAATAAACCAGACCCACATGTGTAAATATCATATAGTCTCTCTATTATAAGAACTCAAAAGAAGAAATAAAAATAGGAAGGTATAAAAGAATTAAAAGAAAAGCAATACTTTGAGGATTAGACAATGAAGAGAGGGTAAGGAGAAAAGCTAGGAAACATGACAAGGGCAAAGCCATACATTTATATGCACAAGATGGTTAAGGCAATGAGCCTGAGAATCTTCAGCATGTTTTTGAAACTAGTACTTAATTGGTAGGATTCTCAACCTGACTAACTATATATGCTGTTACCTGTGAACTAAGCAACTTCATTGAAGATAGCAATATGTAATTGTAGGGTTATGCTTGGAATGCCTGTCATTCTGGTCTTCTTAATACATACTGCTTATCATGACATTCCAATTACTGCCATACTGTCTCTCAAGTAAATGTTTGTTTAAAAAAAGCATAATAAATGAAAACAAGAGACAAGAAAAGAATGTCATAGGACTGTACTGCTACAAGGCTGTATTGGTTAGATTTCTAAATTTCTGTGTAAAAAGAGGTAACTGTTTATTCCTAATTTTTTTTCTTCATATTCTGGATGGACTTAAAGGTTAATATATCAATACTTGATGAAAAGTTACTGTTCCATGTTATGCCTAAGATGTTTGATATTCAGGCAGATAGTGAGGTTAAGCTCAACTGTTTATGTTGTAGGGTAATAATAATAAGAAAATAAGATTCTCTTCTGGAGGGTTAACAACTTAAGTTTGCAGACCAAAAATTAGAGAAAAAGAAGAGCTTCAAGGACAGCCAACATTTTGACCCTAGCCTTTCAAGGTCAGTGAAGACTCATTACATAGGAGAACCTGTACTGTAACATCATGCAACTCTGTTGTGTCCCAAATTTTCTGATCAAGGAGATTATGGGGCCACAGAGGAATGTGATCGATGATGTAGTGTGTACCTAAAGAGAGCCACATGGAGAGGAAACATTCTCTCAAGCTTTCAAGCTTTTCTCAATGGGTGATGGGCAATTTACAGAGCAGAAGGAGAGGAATTTTAGTAAATACCCCTAAATCAGCTATTATATAAGAAACCAATAGAAATTAGGTATATTCTTGACTTGGATTTCCTCACATTTCATTTTAAACATCATATTTATTTTTAATTTTTTATTTTACTTTTGGAGGAACTGGGGATTGAACTCAGGCCCTTGTGCTTCCAGAAAAGCGCCTATGCTACTAAGCCATCTCCCTGGCCCCTATCATATTTATTTTAGAGCCTCCAATTTTAAATATTTTTGTTTCTTTAGTAAGATTTGAATTCTCCCCATAAATTATGAGCATAGTTTCCTTCATATCCATGAGCATAGTTATGGTAGCTACTTTGAAATTTTGTTCTGCTGATTATAACATCTGAGTTAATTTGGGATTAGTCTTTATAATTTTATGATTTAGTTTAAAATTACTCTATAGTTTTCTTTATTCTTAATATAGTTTTTCTCTTTTTTTAATCTTGAAACTGGGGATTGAACACAGGCCTTTGCACTTGCCAGGCAAGTGCTTATTCTACTGAGCTATCTACCCGGTCCCCTTTTCTTTGCTTTTTAAAGAGAATAAAACATAGGAAAAAACGTCTTAGGTACAATACAGAATTTCACTAAACAAAGTGGTTGAAATTCAACAGCTGTTACATTGTGTATTTTTGTCTTCAAATTAGTCGTTCATATTACCAGTGATAAGAACACCAATTTGGTCAAAAAAATTTTAAAAAAGAGAAAAATGACCACGTATTAACTGTTCTTTTCAACAGACCAGTAGAAAACAGCATCGTAATTATTCAAGCTGTCCTGTGTATAACAGACTTCTTGTCTTAGAATGGGTCACATCTTCTTGGGATTTTTCCTCATATATTAATTTTAGACTACACCCTGAGTGTTTTGATGTTATCGTTTGCTAATGCTGCATTCTGTTATAGTACTCTAAAATGTTTTGTCTTTTTCTCTTTTTGCTTAGACAATAATTAAATATTTTTTAGATTGAAATGGCAAACTTTGACTCCTGAGTTGTAATTCAAATCTTAATGCACTTCCTTTATTCTTGGGTGGACGCTGCCCCTCATATAAATTATTCCAAGGTCAGTTAGACGTTTCAGCAGTTTATGCACAGAATATGGGATGTCCCTTTGACTTTCTACTGGTACTGGTTTCCTGAGCTCTTTTCCCTTCTCTGGCCTCCTCCCCTTCTTCCTTCACCTTTCCATTCCATTTTTTTTCTCCTCCTCCCCTTTTTCTTCATCTTTTCCTTCTTTATCTTTTTATTATAGTGCTGAGAATCAAATCCAAGCCAGGTGCGAGTTAGGAAAGCATTCTACACAGCCCCCAGCTCTTCTCTTGTTCTTTAAACTGAAGGTATTGAGAGTTTTGGGTCAAGCTATTTGCCACCTGTGCAACTCTTATTGCTTTCTACCCTCAGGTCTAACAAAAAGGAATAAGAACTAAAAATTCACACTTTCTTTCCTTTCAAGTGTTGATTCACATCAGAATCTGTTTCCTTTGTTCATTCTCCAGTGCAATAGGTCATTGATTTTTTTTTTAGTGGAGCAAAACTATGTTTATTAGGAAAGCACCAACACCACATTCTTTGAAATCCCTGAAATTTTATTTGCTTCAGGCTTATGACTTGCAACCAATGACATCGTGTAAAGAGAGCAAAGATTAAGTACACTTTAGGGAGACAGAGACAATACACATTGGTGACCCAGGAAGTCAGATGGACAAAAGTAGCCATCCAGTACTCTATATAGATCACAATATTCAATAGTGTTTTCAACAAAATTTTAAAACCAAGAGCAAAAATTTAAGCAATGTTTACAGTAGACATAAATCTTATACAGTTTAAAAAGCATTTTTCAGATCATAGAGCTTAAAGTGGAAAAATGTATATGTAGGTTAAATCTAACTACTATACATTTATCACTTATTAAAGTTCCTTATATGTACCACAATGCAAAAAAAAACCTAACAAATAAAAACTCTTAAAATTGCCTGATGAAAAATAAAATAACCAGTGCTTTTAACGACTTCTCTTGGTTACCAATGCTACAAAAGACAAAAATCTCATCCAAACAGGTGAGAAAAACAGGCACAAACCTTGACCAAATTAGACCTACCCATAGAAATGTACTATCCACCCACATTTTCCACAAAAGCTTTTGGTTGTTTTAATCTTTGAATGTTTGAGGACCATTTGGTTCATAACATGTTACAAAATTTGTGGTTTTTTACAGCATATCATATGTTTGTCTGCCACTAATCTGAAGCTGATTTATAAGATTAGGAGGACACAGAAAGAGCCCAGTGCCCACAGGACACATGAAGCCAGTAGGTAGAAATGGGAGAGGGAAGAAAAATATTCAGTTCCATGGGGGTCACTTGTCATTAGTCCCACTTGCTTCTGACTGGTTGTTTTCATCCTGCTCTCCATCACTGTCACAGTTGCTCACCACTGTCTTTGCTTGCCCTCGATTTGACCTTTTCTTGCCACTTCTTTGTCCGGTCTTTCTCATCTGCTTTGTTGAGCTTGATTTTCACCTTAACAATTATGCCTCACACTCAGACTCCTCTTCATCTTCCTCTCCCTCTTTCTCATTGCTTTCCCCCTCACTTTCTTCCTCTTTGCCAGTCTTTTGCCTCACACTCTTAAACACCAACTGTAAGACAATGGGATCTTCATAGATCTGGGATCCCTCCAAGTTGAACATCTGAGCATTATGACACAGAAGCATGACATCTTTCTCTAGGTCGCCCAGGCTTGGGTACTTATGATTATGAATTCTTTCCTTTATTTTTTTGAAATCCACTGACTTCCTAATTAATTCATAGTGTTCTGATAACTCTTTTCTGGAAGGTAACTGAACAAGGACTTCACAGAGCTGCCGCCCTGAACTATCTTTGTAGTTGATCACAGTATCAATGATAGTGTTCATCTGTTTCATCAGTTTGGGGGGATTTGGCAACAGCTGGAGGGCGGCCTCGCCTCTTCTTAGCTTTTTCTACATCTTCCTTCACAGGATCATTGTCCACATTTCTTCATCTTTTTCTCTTCTTCAGCAATACTTTCTTTTCCATTTCTTCCAAATTGCCATCTTCAATGGCCCCATAGTTTGCCTCTATCATAGGTTCAGGAACAACAACAGGCCTCCTGGCTCAGACCCAGGTCATTGATTTTTGATTGAATTTTATTCCTCCTGGTTATTATATGCAGAAGAGTAGGTTATGGTAGAAGTGTATTCAACTAAACCTTCCCATCATTTATTGTGTATAGCCCAATGTTCTTTATAAGTTAAAAAAGTAATTATGTTCCATGTAAAAATAATGTAACAAAGTAGTTAGCTTGCACATAATGTTTCCCTGTTCTAAGTAATTTATATAAAATAACTACTTCATGAAATCAAGTAATCTAGATTTCTATACAATATATTTAACAAGTGTACCTCTCTTATCACATTTGTTTTCTTAGATACATTCATTTGTCCTGTTATTTCTTCCCTAATAAAATTTTACTGTGTATCACCTTTCTGAAGTGTGTATCTTTCCACATCACTTTCAATCATGAGTTACATAAATCAAATTGGCTACTACTACTAGCCCCACCAGCACCAGCACCCCCCACTACTACTACACTACTACTACTAGTAATAATAATAACAATAATAATAATAGTAATAAGACAACTCTCCCACACATATACACACAAACTTACAGAATGAACACTTCCATAGAAAATGTTAAACACACATCTTTGTGAATGACTTTTGTGGTCAAGCTACTGTTACTGAAGTAATCTTTTTTCCTCCTCCTTTAGTTGCTCTAAACATGCCTATGCCCAGAATCAAAATATGGAGGTCTAGACTATACTATAACTTTCATGCTTACTTAATCTACTCATTTAAATCTATCTAATCATTAGGAAGCTAAAAATTAAATAATGCATAACACTTTAAAAAGACTAAAATGTTGAACGAATAAGTAATATATCCATTTCACAATCACTTTCTATATATAAGAGCATGGGCTAGTTGATTAGAAATAAAAAGCTGAATAAATTGCAATTTTTGCTTACAAAGTGATGACTCCACAGCTTGAAAATAAACATACAGGCAAATAAACTATATATTTATTTTGTAATATGTTTGATGGTATGATACAGAATTTTTTTAAATATGCAATAGGAGTAGCAATTTAAGAACAATTGATTTTGCAAAGATTATCAGAGAAAATGTAATAAAGATAATCATTCCTCTATAAATGATAAAATATTGACATGTGAAACAAGAAAGAGAATGAACTCTAGGAAGTAGGCATGAAAGTATTTTGGAAGCAGTGTAAAATAATTTTATTGTGGCTGAAAAACAGGGTTTATATGGTCTTGGGAAAGTAAAACACAAAGATTGAAAATAGAGTGTGGCACATTTATATTATGAAATGCTTTATTCACATCATTCTAAGATATTTCCCTAGAGAGAAAGTGAGTTGACTTTAACTAGAGAAAAAAAATAGTTTGACATATTATTTAAGACAATGATAGATTTGCTTAAAAACTACCATAAATTGTAGAATGGCTCCAAAATAGTCGATATCTTTCATTAACTTAAATATTGCCTGAGAAGTTTTGATTAGAGGATAGTTCTTCCAGTTTTGATTCATTCCAGTTTTTTTCCTATCCTTATAAGTCTCGCAGTTTCAATACATGCCTTGAAAATTTACCATGATTAACGCATGTGAAGATAAAGAAAGGTAGATGACCAAGGAAGTTTATGAATGGAAGTTTTCTGTGGGTCAGACCTTGAAGTGGTCTTCAATATTTCTATTTTTGAAAATCATATGTCTATACTCATCTTCAGGCAAAGTTGACAAATATGGACCACATTTTTTGGAAGAAGAGCAAAGATGTTTATCGAACAGTTCACTAGTCTGTGCCATGCATAGTCAAATTTAGTATTTATACTCACATTTTGATTGCAGAGTTAGTGATGGATTGGACAGGCATATACTAAAGGAAAAATTGAGTAGTTGAGATGCTATTTTTATAACTTATGTTAGAGACAATTAAGTCTGAAAGCCAGTATTTAACCATGCCAGCATAAGATAGGGATCTATTTCAGAAACAAGCTTTGGTGGATGAATATCAGAGAGTAGGATCTGGTTGATTCGAACAATAGGCATATGGTGACTTCTCTATATTGTTCCTAATAATGCTCATCTAAAAAGTAAATGCTGTTTTGTTAGACTCTTAATTATTGAGTTATTAATAACTCAGAGCCCTTTATTAAGTACTATAGGAGTGCTGGATATGTATCACAATAGTAGAGCACTTGCTTAGTAAGACAAAAGCCCACAGTTTCATTCGCAGAAGAAAGAAAAGGAAGGGCAGGTCATGAAAGAAAAATGGAGAGGGAAAGACAGAGAGAGAACTGTTAGATTGTTTTTTATTTTGCCACTTCCATCAAGGAATTTTTAATCTATGTGGGGTAGAAGAATACATCCAAAGGACCTGGATATCTATCTATCTATCATCTATCTATCTATCTATCTATCTATCTCTATCTATCTATCTATCTATCTATCTATCTATCGACATAGATATAGGTATATCTCAGTAAGTGAAAATTATTTCAACACAAATTGAATTCAGATTACAAAAGATATTTGAATGAAGAAGAGGTATGATAAGTTTATGGAAACATTTGAGCATAGGTTTGAACTTTGGATTTTATTCCTTCCTTTAACAAATATATATTAAGTACATTATATGCTGGACAAACATACTATAGGTTCATTAAAAGACACGATATTTGGTTTTTTATTAATTTTATTGAGAAACAAATAACAATGAAACAGGTTCAAGACAGGTTAGTAGAACAGTTACAATAATTAATATATTACATATTGTTGTCTTCATAGTAGTTATTCATAGTACAAGATGCAGACATGATATCCTGTCCAAACATTATTAATACAAACCTTTCTTCTCACTGAATTAAAAGAAAGTAGCTGTATATTTATTTGTCCTAACCATTTTGATATACAGATACAAAATGGTCCTTCCTTTATATCCCCTTTTTTGTTTAGTTTTGTCAGAGATGGGTATTCGCACCTACAATATTTACTTTTTTATTAATTTTATTGAGAAAAAATTGCAATGAGACAGTTTCAAAACAGGTTGGTAGGAGAGTTAGAATAATTAATACATAATTAAATCCTTTTTTTTGTGGAACCAGGGATTGAACTCAGTCCCTTGCACTTGCCAGGCAAATGTTTATTCTACTGAGCCATATCCCTGGCTCTTAAGACACAATATTTGTTGAAAAGATATTAGTTATATAATGAGATGAACAAAAGACAAACTTTACTTTTGAGGAACTTAATGAAAATAAGTAGTATGGTACAGGATGGCTAACATTTGAGTGTAGGGAAACAAGCTCGTGTGAGGAGAAGATTTAACAGATACTCTGATAGAGTGTCATGGTTGGGGCACAAAAAAAAGCATCTTCTGAGAAATATTTGCTGAGATGGAGCTCCTTGAACTTGTTTTGAAATAATTTCCTTGTGGTTGAATTAAATGGTTTAGTTTATACACTCAGGGAAGAGTGGGATTCACGCTAGAAAAAAAAGAATGAGAATATAGAATATACAGTGAGCAATAGTAATGTTCTGATGATCACTTGTGCCATTCTAAGACATTTTAACCTAGGACCCATGCAAATCAAAGATGACTGCTGAGAGACACACAGTGATTTCAATGCCAAGGCCAAGAGGAAGGAATAACAATTAAAGAAGGAGTGGATGAGGGAGTGTTAATATCTAAACAATCATGCACCTTGATTGGCCCTTTGCAGACATTCAGAAAATATTCAATTCTATTTCCAAATTCTGTCCTGTAGTCCTTACTATATGCCTAGTTTACAATTCTCCAATTTCAGATGTCTAACTAATTAACAGAGGTGTTAAAATAATGAGTTTTCCATCAGAGGTTGAAGCTTTGCTTCTCCCTGCTAGTGACCTCACTTTGCATTTCCCTAGGGCTACAAAGTCATTTGCAGATATACTCCGCTGCTTTAAATCACACTTCAAACCATCACCGATCTAAGCCATCTGAGTCTCAGTTTCTGTTCAAAGTGAGATGCCTAACTGAAATAATAGTATCAGCCAGCACCATTTTGAATTCAAAATCAGATTGAGACAAGAAATAATATTTTATATAATGTGGATCTCCAGAGGTCTGAATAACTTATTGTAGCACAATTGTATTTCTTAAAAGCTAATAACTATATTTTCTCAAGTGAAATTTACTGTATAAATCATCTTAGTACACTGTGGTCCTTGGTACATAATACTTTCAATGTGAAATAACAAGATAATAGTAAAAAAAGGGCTAGAACAAGGAGTTTAAGAGTGCATTGTTAGGGCCGGCCAGATAGTTCAGCAGACTAAAGCGCCTGCTTCGGGAGAGTACAGCAGCCAGGGTTCCATCACCTGCATGCCGTGCCAGCCCTACCCATGGGGCCCGCTGAGAGGGTGATTTGAGACTGGGTGTGGTGGCGCATGCCTGTAAAAAGGCTCAGAACAGGAGGATCTGTGTAGTGAGACCCTGTAGACCCTGTATCCTCTGTACTAAATGCATTAAAAAAGTGCAATTTTATTTCATTGCCATTATTGTGCCTGTCCTCATTTGTGTATTATGTACAAAATAAGTATCAATTATAATTTAGACCTTGTGGTCTAATTTTCTATGTGCCACAGCCACAATTCACACTGGAAAGAATGATGCTCTTTTAAAATGAGGAACATCTAGAACATTTATTTTATTCTCATTTTATTAAACATGTTACATCAAAAATAACAGTAAGAAAAACTAAACATTAGAAGTCAAAGTTAAACTTCAGTTCTCAAGTTTGACACTTCCTAATATGATTTACTTAAACAAGTTACCCAACACTGAGCCTTAATTGTTTCATCTATAAAAAGAGAACAGTATCTACTACTCCCTTGAGGATATTCGTAGGAATTAAACATTATATTTGGGGAACTATAATGTATTCATTATTTAATGAATGGAAACTCTTACTGCAACTAATGTTATAGTCAGCATCATGCTTATCGTAGGTACAAGTGTAATTCGAATTGCCCTTTATATTTACAATGCCTTGTCCTTTATCCACTGGAGATACATTGCAATACTCTGAGTGGATGCCTGCAGCCCAGATAGTATTAAGCCCTGTCCTGGCTATTTAACCATACATATGTGCTCATGACAATCAGTAATACATGTAGTAGACACAATAAGAGATTACAGTAGCTTATAATAAAAAGAGAATTTATAACAACATACTGGAATAAAAATGCCAGCATCCTTGTTCTTGAACTTTAAGGCCACTATTAAGTAAAATAACAGTTATTTAAGCCCAAGCATTGCAGTATCTTAATAGTTTGTTTCCTAACCAATATGGCAACTAAGGGACTAATGAGTAGGTGTTATATATAGTGCATGTCTGATGCACAAAAAGATGATTCATGTCCTAGAGGATGGCACGAAATTTTAACATACTACTCAGAACTGCACACAATTTAAAGCGCATGAATTATAATTTTCCCTTTAATATTTTTAGACCTCAATTGAGAATCAAGTAGTCTAGAACTTGTCAAATAAAGCCATGGGTAAGAAGGAAGTGCTGTAACAGTTTTAAGACTTTTCGCATTTGCACCACAATATTATAACCAATTCCAAAATAAAAACAGGTAAAAGTGAAGGAGAGGTACCCAACATTCCAACAAACATTCTAGTCTCTAAGTCATGTTCTCAAAGCAAAGTGTGAAAAGTATCTGCAGTGGTACATATTTAATATGTGTAGAAAACTTAAAACAGAATTCTAAAACCACTATATAGATCCTGGTAAGTCCTTCTATGACCTAAATATTTATTCTATGATAAATGCAATAAAAAACCACTGCAGAAGACTTCAGAAAATTGTCTGCCTGCTGACCTATGATTTCAAATAAAACAAACAATGTAGGAAATGAATGCCCTTTAAATAGATAACAAATAAAAGCTTTTCATGGCTTCCTAAATTTCCTACAGCCTTTCTAAGGAGGTAAACCAACAGTCTCTCCCCACAATTATTGAATGGTAGTCTTTCCTCAGAACACTTCCCTGCAATCCATGAGAAAATTAATGTAAAATGCAATTATTACACAAAAACTGGGTCACCTGTCTGGAAAGCACTAGGTCCAGAGTTCGATTTCTAGTACAAAAAAGAAAAAAGAAAAAGAAAGAATAAAACTGTGTAGGGCTTTCTTCCAGAAGGGTATTTAATAAATCTGTCAATTTTCAGTGTCTCCAATGTGAAACCTACATTCTGGGATGGAGCACTCTGTATTCATTATACAAACCATGACCCTGCCACTATCTATATTTTTTAATGAAGATGAGTTGTTTGGGTAATTATAAATGGCAGCTAATTAAAAAATGTAATTGTTTCTTAAAATTTTATACAGATGCTTTATGAATTGAGTTTAAGTAAAACAGTAAATCACATAGAGATTGCTGAGGTTTGAAGGCATCTCTGTAGGTAGACAAAATAGAGGAAAGTCAACTGTCAAGGAAATTATAAGCAGATTAGTTACTATCTATGAATTTAAATGCAAAATGTATAAATAATCTTCCTCAAAGTGATTGAGTTGAATATGATTTACTTATATTGACAGTTGAAATTCATTATTTTACATTTTATGGCTTAAAATATACTGAAAGTATAAATGTATCACCTAAAGTTAAGCTGAAGAAGGTATAGAATATTGAAAAACCAAGGCAACATTTTTATTGCAGTCCTCAAAAGCAAAAACTACTCATGGGAACAAAATCAGTTTGCCATCTAAGAAGAAAATTAAACAACCCTGGTAGTGCACTGTTTAGTGAAGTAAATCCACTGAGTAAAAAAATACCCAAGACAATAAATACAATAGAGGTCACCAAGCCATGACCCCTATGCAAAATTTGGCCCATGACCCCTGTGCAAAATCTGGCCCATCACCTATGTTTGTAAATAACATTTTATTGAAACAACAAGCAGGCTCATTCATTTACACATTGTCTGTGGCTGCTTTGGAATTACACTGGTAGAAGGGACTACTGGCAGAGTATTCGTATAACCTGAAAAGTCTAAAGTGTTTACTATATAATCCTTCACAGTAAAAGTTTGCTGCTTTATGCAATATAAAATTATGTGTTCTGTGAAAGGCTGAAGTCAACGACTTCTGACATTGTCAGTCCTTTGGATAACCCACTACTATTATGGACTATTGGACTATATTGGATTATTTTGCTACATTCGCGCACCTACAACATTTAAATGGCAATGGAGTACCCATATCTAACAAAACTAAACAAAAAAGGGATACAAAGGAAGGACCATTTTTTATCCGTATATACCAAATAGGATAGATATACAGTTGCTTTTTCCTAATTCAATGAGAAGAAAGATTTGTACTTACAGTGTTTGGACAAGATATCATGTCTGCATCTTGTACTATGAATAACCACTAAGAAGATAACAATATGCAATGCATTAATTATTGAAACTGTCCTATTAATTGATTTTGAAACTGTCTCATTGCTATGTTTCTCAATAAAATTAATAAAAAAGATAAAACTCAAAAAACTAATTAATTAATTAATTAATTTAATTATTTAATTATTTTGGTACTCCTCCCAAAAAGAAAAATATAAAGCATATATTTATATAAGCCAATTCATCAATATAAGGAAAAATAATCCATACTTTACTGTAAATGTTAATGATTGTCTAGAAAGATGTTAAAAATTAAATAAAATACTTCTTTCCTGTTACGCAGCCCTAGTCCACCCAAGCTTTTCAGGCATTATATCTCAAGATATAGAATATAAAACTGAATAAAAGTCAAAAGGCTGAAAACAAATTTAAACTAGACTACACAAAGAGACCCTTTGTAATAATTAATCATGGTGTAATAGTTTGAGTGGATTAATAAATGTTCAAGGGATTAGTGAAGTATACTGGGTGTGTCCTGGAGGGTGTTGGAGGTGTGATCTTAGAGTTTATACTTGACTAATCACCCCTTACACTTTGGCACTGATCTGTTCTGCTTTTTTTTTTTTTTTGTGGAACCAGGGATAGAACTCAGGCCCTTGTGCTTGCCAGGGAAGCACTTATTCCACTGAGCCATCTCCCCAGCCCCTGTTCTGCTTTCCAAGTGTCAGGATCCAATTAACCATGTACTAAAATCATTAGCCAAATTAAATTTCTCTTCTGTGAGTTGTGGATGTCAAATATTGTCATCACAGTGATGGGAAAGCTGACAAATATGCCCTTCTATTAAGAGGAATATACTATAAATGATAATTTTCTGGAAATCTTCAAAGTCAAGAAGGGTGATGTTAGAGAACTCATTTTTCTCAGCTAAACCAGGGCAAAATCCAAAATAGACCACTTACTAGCTCATAGAACATGCATAAGTAAATAAAAAGGAATTGAAATTAGCCCTCTAATCTAAATAAATTATCAATTTATTTATTTTTCTGTATTTACGACAGGGTCTACAAGGTCTCACTACATAGATCAGCCTCATAGTGATTCTTCTGTTTCAGCTTCCCAAACGCTGGGATTATGGGCACACATCACCCTCTCAGCATGCTCTGCAGGTGGGGCTGGCATGGCATGCTGGGGATTCAACCCCGGTAGCTGCGTCTGCCTAAGGAGGCACTTTAGTCTGCTGAGCTATCAGGCTGGCCCTTATCCCATGTGTATTATCAGACCATAGTGCAATGAAAATTGAAGTTAATGGCAAAAGAATTTCATAAGCATATCAAAATTAAATAGCACCCATGCATAAGCAGTGGGTCTCAGATGAAATAAAAGAAAAAGCGTTGAAGAGAGAGAGGGGAAAAATTGGTAAAAGAAGCAAGATGTACCACATCCTGGTACAAATTCCTTCTGATGAATGCTATCACTATGTATATCTAAAATGTACCAAAAAATAAAGTTGGTTTTTGTTTGTTGAAAAGGCTGAGGGCAATATAAGCTCCAACTTTTTAATGGAAATTTTGAAGCCTGATTAATCTCCCAAAGTAGAACTGAGTTTTGTAAGGACCAGAAGTGAAATGACAACTTTTAGAGGAAAGGACTCAGTCCTTCTTGCTGTTTGTTTGACTGCATTGAATACAGTCTAAATTTAGAAATAAGATTATTCCATGGCGTTAATCATCACCAATGCTCATCTCAAGCCATCCCACCAGGGGGGTATTGTGGTACTTTGAAAGCATTAAGCAGAAAGACAGCTTGGGTGTACTATATAGAAGTTGACCATCAGAAAGACTTGAGGAAATGTAAGGAGGAAGAATCTACCCACATTGAGAGAAAAAAAAACCCTTTAATTCTTATGGCTTAAGATATATTGGAAATATAAGCACATGTTCTTGATGCTTAAGTGTGAAGGACCTTTAGTCTACAATTGCAGAAGCCTTTCTTTAGACGGTTTTAAGTGAAAGCTCAACACTTGACAAACGAAATAAGTGAAGGTGATTATGAAACCAGGATAGGTGAAATTTCACATTCTGCTTGTTTGGAACTTTTTCCTCTAAATGTCTCCCTCCTCACTTGATAGAAAGTATGTTATTTTCAGTTAGCAGAATATCATTGAAAGTCAATTAGAAAGCTTTTCAAAGGATATGAATTTTTTTTTGCCCAGTCCATCAAACTTGCAGCATGTCTTCACAAGTTTCTTATTCTGTATTCCTGTCTTCCCCTTCATTTGGCTGTAGTTTTCCTGTTATGAAATATTAATGACATAATGCAGACAAATTAGTAATTACTCATAAATTTTTGTTAAACTTTTAAATCTAATGACTATGAATTGACAGAAATTTTTATGTGTTTTTCATTCAGTGTTCACTAAAAAAGTTTTATTCTATTATTTTAGCAGGTATCAACCTCCTTAGTCTAAGATTTTCATAAACAATAAAGGGAGGTTAGAATGATTTTATTTTGATCACCCGTCCATCACTTACATACAATTATTATCTAATACTTAAATTTTCTTAATACCTTCAAATTGTTTATTATAATACTTTCTCCAGTCACCACTCATTGTTGCATCTTATCCTGCCATGTTCAGTTTTTTGTTTTCCAAAGTACACCATTGTACAGTTTGTTCAATAAGATTCTATTGATGGTATATTCTAGTTCTTTGTAGAAGTTGTCTTTTATTTAGCCTGAGTCTTCTCTAAGAATTTCTCAAGAGTAAAATCTTATATTTTCTCTAACATGTAAAGCACTAGTACTTCATAAAATACCATTTAAGTTCTTTTTTGATATAACATAGTATCCAACAGTTATATTTTAGACAATAAAGATGGGTATTTTCTCCCACAACATAGACTAAAACAGTACCAAAGTTAGTTAACCATGCAGCTCAATAGATCAGATTGCTGAGACAGCTTCTTTTGTGACTCTTTTGGCTTATAAGTTAGCTAAGAATAGGCAACTTCAAACATGATATTCACACAATGACAATGTCAAAAGTCCAGAAAGAAAGGCAGGGTACTCCTTTCCTAGTTTTCTTTCTCCATCAGATAGATATCAGCCATAACTGGGTGACATATATACCATCTAATCCAATCATTGTCCAAAATAACGAAATACTATGATTTCCTTAAATCAGTAATGGAATTTTGAGTGGGGTCCATCTTCCATACCTGAGTAACATAATGGTTCTCAGTGTTAGCAGTGGAAAAGGGGTGAATAGCTGATTAGTAGACAAACAACAGTGCTAGTATGCTTAATCTAATAGCTTCTATGGTCCAAGTGAGACATCTGCTGTCTCTCAAAGTATACCTCCATTGTAGGTTATCTGTCTATAACGTTTAGCTAGTTTATGATTTTTAAAATTTTTTGTTTGTATTAATTGATATCATCTAATAACCAAGTGCCAAAATGAGATAAGATGGACAAGACTTTTTTGTCATACTACTGAAAGGATGAAGGAGTGGGGGCAACAGAAAAAGAACCTTTGAAACATGGTGCAGTGTGACATTCGAAAAGAAGGTGCAAGGAAGAAAGGCCACATAGGAACAATTTCAGACTCTATGGCATATCCAAGAAAGTTTTGGTCAGTCTAATGGAGAAATTTTGAACAAACTTTGCCCATTAAAGGAGTCCCTCAGCTTGCAAGAGTGGTTTGTATTAGCACCCTACTGATGTTAAATCATTGGTTGAAGTAGCTCATAAGAAGTGTGGAATGAATGTGAAGCCAGTATTGGATTCAGAAGGTTATGAACTGGGACTACCATCAGTGTTGCATGTGCATCAGATCTGAGCCATATGTTGTCATAACTGCTCCATGTACTCTGAACGTGTGTATTTATTTTTATTTTTCCTGCTTTGAAGTCTGTGTTTCCTGAAGCAGAAAATTTTCTGAGAATCTTAGGTTCTTTAAGCAATCTTGGAATATTCTCCACCACCATTGTCTTCTCATTTGCTTAATTCTCATTGTCAAGAACATTTAGTAGACCTATATTGTGCTATGTCATTCTCCCATAACTTTTAACTTATTTTCTTTTAAGTTTGTTAACTCTGTCTTACTGTGCTACATTCTGGGTAATTTCCTCATACATGCATGCAAGTTCACTAAGTCTTATTTCATCTGTCCCATACCTGCTGTTTAACTTGTCCTTTGAGTTTCATGATCATTTGCTGTTTACCTTGGCATTTGGGTTTTATTTCCCATTGAGTTTTATATTTTAATACTGTATTTTTATTTTTAGAATTTTTATATTGAGTTATATGTTGAGTGATTAGTTTCACGATTTCCGTTCTTTCATTAGCCTTTTTAAATATGCATTTTTATGTAGTAGCATTATGTGAAATCCTTGGGAACATAAGCTTAGGTTTTTTCCCTTGCTTCTAAGGTACATTGTTTACCCATACAACTTTTAATTTTAGATTGTGATTTGATTTGAACTTTCCTCTGAAAGGGCTTCAGTGTAGTTTTACATTGATTTCTCATATTAGTATGTGGTAGACCACACAGGTAACACAAACTCAACATTAAATGCATATTTAATATGAGTCCACGTTTATAAATTCACAAAAAATGTTTTATTTTTTTACCTAAAGCACAGTCCAGGATGGACAATTTGGTTCTCCCATTGTGCAACTGGGAAGAATTTTCCAGTATATCCTTTGTTTTGAAGTATAGCATTCTGAGAGTCCCCTTATATGGAAAACATATATTGCAACTTCCTGCCTTAATAAATAGCGAAGACCTGTTGAATGCCTTTCTTGACTATCCCATCTTAGATTTAAAGCGAATCTATTTAGATCACCTGCCATGAGCAAAGCACAGCCTAGATTCTATGGTATTCTACTCTAGTTTAGAGTTTCTGCTTTGCTTTTGGCGCCTGGAGTTTTTGTTAACTTATTTTGAACTCAGTTCTGCATTTTAAAGAGTGTGATGTTTATCCAGCTTTTCTGTTTATGTTATATCATGCAATATTTTAGGCTCTCAAGCCCACCCTTATGGCCAGAAATTGACTTCTTAATTACTACCCTATTTGGTAGCTACTATCAGAACTTCTCTTTCTAGCATAAAATTCTTATTCCAAGGTAACTAGAAGAGGCCTTGACCTGCTAAGCTCAGAGATGCTAGAAAATGTTTTGACCAAGTTTAAACATTGTGCCACCGACAAAAAAGCAGATGTTTAGAGAGAATACTAGAAAGGTATATTGCTCCTTTTTTAGTACAGGTCACTGTTTATTCCAAAGAAACAGCTCTAAATGTTATCTACTAAGAAATAATGAGGAAGTAATTCTACAGTGCCTGAACTGGCTGGTTGTGTAAGTTATAAAGTTTTACTTTCTCAAGAAAGACTTACTTTTCTTGAGAGGGTTTGTGTTCCTGGAGCCTATAAATCTAGACTAAAAGAAGTTAACTGTTTAATTTTTACCACAGATGTGAAGTCCTAACTATCATGCAAACTTGGTTCAACAAAATTTATGAAATTTACACATTGCTTTTTTCGGATACATTTGAGAAATTATGATGTACATCAGCCCCTTCAACATTAGTTTTTACATGAAAATTGCTTTTCCAGAAGTTGCAACATTTGTACAGTATTCCATGTAAAGTAATTTCAAATTAATATCTTTAAAGCATCTATTCAAAATTGATTGGCTCTTTGAAATACTTACACCTTGTATATGTTATTTAAGGGCTGAAATTTTTATTAATTTAATTAGCAAATTCACATATTTGTAAAACTTACTTTAAAAGGGCTGAGCTGAAACGTACATTGAATTAGTCCTTGGATAGAGTACTATGAACACGTTAAGGGATTTGTTTTACTTGCTTAAGACAATGAAATATTTTAAACTTTTTTTTTTTTTTTTTTTTTTTTTTTTTTTCAGAACCGGGGATTGAACTCAGGCCCTTGCGCTTGCCAGGAAAGTGCTTATTCCACTGAGCCATCTCCCTGGCCCCTATTTTAAACATTTTAAAAGAAAAATAAGGATAAAATTGACATAGTTGCTTTGCTTTAAATCAGTAAGCCTGAAGAACTCTATAGGACATTAGTAATAGTAACATTCATGTAATGCACTGGAAAATAACTATTACATATCTATATTTTAGATGTTTATGGACCTAATAATAAAATTTGCTACCCCAAAGTAGTCTGAATTAATGCTGTTTTAAGAATATTTCTCACCAAAAAAAAGAATATTTCCACCCATTTTCTTAAGTGTAAATACATTGTAGGCTGAGTAACAGCTTCCTTTTCAGAAGCTGTGTATTTGAGAAATAATTACATTTCTATAACTCACCCTTATATTCCATTTTTACTTACCATTCTCTTCACTTACCATGTTTCTTCTCTATTTGAATCAATTCTTAGCCTCACTCATGTCGAAGATGTAGTCTGAGCTTGAGGGTGAGTGTATAATATTCTAACCAAACAGCATGTCTACACATAATTTAAGTCATTCCTTCCATGATTTACTGATGTTTAAGAATTTCTTTGGACTAATTTCCCTCGCCATCTTCAGCCTTCATATTTTTCTGTGCGCAATTCCTTCTTGAAATTAATGGCAATCTGACATGTGGCAGGAGTACATGTTTCATGAAATGGGAATCTGGAATCTGTCAGTTAATAAGAAATCTACTTTGACCTTAATTGCTCTGTCTCTTTAATGTCTTTCACTGTATTGTAGCAATGTAGGCAGGCCTTCCACTTTACTTTGAAGTGAAATAATTTAAAAATGCACAGTACATATGGGCTACCACTATCAGAAGTACAGTAGCATGATCTATGCATTAATGATGGAAGGACTGTGAAATGTTGTGCTTAATGAACATTGCACAAAAGTAAAACTTTCTGTGTACTAACATTGTAAACATCTTAATAATAACAGTTGCACTTACCTATGACAGTGAACTCTGGAAGTATCTTAAGAATTGAGCTTTAGAAGTAGAGCTTCAAATCAAATAGAAATTAATGGCTTTTATAGTTTTCCTCAGTGCTCTGCACATTGCATTAGAATTTAAACCTTACCCCCTTGATATATATATATATATATATATATATGCATATTATTTTACTATCTTCTAAAACCACCTTCTAATGGATGTTAATAATTTTACTACACATTAAATAAACTATATTATTCATGCAAGGAAGCAGAATGTAACTGAAGAGAAGAAAACAAGATTTTTATGCACCATAACAAGATATATTATGTTAAAAAAAGCAAGCTGTAATGATGTACACCTGATATATTACGCTTTTTCTGTAGAAAGGAAGGGAATAATATATTCTTATGTTCTGTGTTAGCATGAAAAACACTAGAAATTGAATAAAATCTAGTAAAAGTGATGGCTCCAAAGGATAAAGGAGAAATAGAATAGGTGCAGAAAAAAAGAAAGTAAAGTCTTTCTCTGTATGCATTGCAACCACATTATATTTAGTTTTTAAATAAATCAGTTTAATAAATTGAAAGAAAACAAATTAACCAATATAAAAGTACTTTTTAACCTATTGATTCTTCCTACTGGAAATATAAGTTGAAATATTGCATCTGTATTTTTGTCTTGACTCTGCCACCAATAAGCTATACGACCATAGGCTAGTCATTTAACCCTTCTAGACTTCAATATCTATAAAATATGGAAGTGAGACTAAATGGTTTCCAATGCCCCTACTAGCTGTAACATCCTGTTAATGGATGTCATACAGGTCAACTTTTTAAGGACTGCAATTATATGTGATTGACAAAAAATTAATTGCTGCTCTAGAGTTTTTCTGTTTTGGATATTTTGTTCTCCAAATTAAACAGTAGTTAAAATGGGTTTTCTCACCCCAGCAGATAGGTACACATTGGACATAAATTACCTTCTGGAAACTCAATTTTATTGCTATGTTAAAAAGATTTTCTGTCATTTAATCTTAAGGAAAAACTTCATAGAAATATTTGGTAAATATCATAAATGCACTAACAACAGATGAACTGAAAACATTGACTTTTAATTGCTAATCAGTATTTTGCTAAGCTTCTGAGTCTTTATTAAATATGTGTTCATGTTTTATATCCATTCTGTTTAGGCTTCAATTATTTAATTACAGGTCTTGATATGAAACTAATCATGCATATATCCATACGAAGCTTGCATACTGACAGGGTAAAATCATTAAACAATCATTACTGTAAACTGACGTTGGTCTGAAATTTTTGCAGTTAACGGGGGAGTTGATGCTTGATGAACAATCCAATTAAAACTGGCAACAAAAGACCTAAAATGTCAGCCAAATTGCTTTTTAATAGTCAATGCAGCCGTCAGAAAACATAAACATTAAAGTCCCCATAGAAGCATAAAGCTTCATGGTGAAACAATTCTAGAAAATGAATAATAATTACAGTATCTTGAGGATTCTTTTAATAGATGTGTACTCATTAAAATATTTTCTTGTTTAAGATCAGATGACAAAGTATGTTTCCTTAAATGCTTCCTTATATTTGTTATAATAATCCTTTTTATTTAATATTACATTGTTATAATTTCTATTATTATTCAAACAGCTATTTAAAATGCATTTTAATAACAGAATATACGGCTCGAAAAAATATACAATATGACCTGCTAACATCTTAAAATAGAAAATCATAATGACTCTTCAGTTATACTACTTTAAAAAACAAATTGTGTTGTATATTTTAAGGCATATAAATGCTGCTATACTCAATGTATGAATTCGGTAAGTGACACAAAAGCAAGAGTGAAAAGAGTCTCTGCATGTGCAATACTGAATACATGAATGGATTAATCATTTCAATATTTACTACTATGGATAAGTTAGTTGTTTTTTGAAGATTCAAATTCAACTATTGTATTGCATTTCCACATTTGATTCAAATATTTTGTACATAAAGACCAAAGTTCTAGATTGTTATAAGTGATTCTCTTGTGTGATAAAAATAATACAACTTCTCTTTTTGTGTTATCATAACATAAAACATCAAATGATAACTAGAGGAAATGTTTTAAAACAAAGTTTATTAATGTGTTTATTTCTTTTTTCGCTAAGTATTTGCCAGTGTCATATTGACTCCTGAAAATCTGGAGATGTGGGAGACTTGAATGGGATCCTAAATTTAATGTTATGTTGACAGTTAGACATGTAAACAATGGATGATACTATGTGGAGGTTCTACATAAAACACTCAATCCAGGAAAATAAACAATTCTTGTCTCTGAAATTCATACAGGATTTTCCTTAGCTTACCATATATTTAAAAAAATACTTTGCAGCATAGATATACACAGTACGGCCCTCAAACAGATGGTGTCCTAATACATTTATGTATTAAAATAGTCATCAATTAAATATAACCTTCCTCTACAATCATAGAGTGTAATTTTATGTGCTATGAAGGGTAAATTGATGTTCACACTTCTCCAGCTGTGGTTTCTCTATTTTATCTGTTGAGGAGGTTAGTGCAATATTTTCAGAACAACAGTTTTTTAAATCCCTCAAAGGAGTGATAGACACTTTGGAACTTCAAACACTATTAGCTGAAACAGTGAGGACAAAAACCCTATGGGAATATCAATGAAAGTTTAATGGCACCGTATCAGAAAATATTAAATGACTCGACTATCCATAAAAGTTGCTTAGCTTTCTGTTTTCCTTTTTTGTTCAATAATACAGTGATGACTAAAATATATGGAAAAATTACAGCACTTATGATACATTTTCCAATCATGATCTCAGCCTGTGCAAAATAAAGATCCTTTGATGTTCCTTATGGTTATAACCATACAAAAGCAGGGTAATAATTTAAGTATTTCCTTTAACAGACAATTAGGCAGTTCTTTCTCTGCTATATACACTTAAGGATAATAAGTTTAAATATAATTTTCCACTCCAAATTAATATTTTAATATTTGGGTATTTAGAAAAGAATGATAACATCTTTGGTAAGAAAATAATAGAAGATGGATCAATCTAAAAATCTTATGACAACATATCAAATCACTTTAAATATGCTCAATGTTTGCTAATGTAAATTCAAGCTAAGTAACATTTTTTTCCCATGTTTAAAGAGCTGAGTCCAATTATGGCCTAAGCTTTCTGTTGATCATTAGACTCAGAGATGAATAAAGTGTAGACTTCACCATAAAGCACCTCACTGCCTGGCTGAAGAAATAATTATGATAATGTTGGGAGGGTTCTGATAGATATCTGTAATGAGTGACATGAAAATACAAAAATGGGAGTGAATAAAGATATCAGAGAAGAGGAATCATGGCCTAAAAGCCTCGTATGCCTCCTTCAAGATGCAGCTGCACTGAGCAGGGTGAGAAGCAATAGCATCCATGCACAGGGAGCATGTACAGTACTGTGGAGACAAGGAAGGACACAACCTAGGTGGGGTGGACGGACGGGAGGTAAGGCTGCTGGAATGCGTATGCCCTCTTAGGGATGACTTATAGTCCTGCTAAGGATTCTGGAAGACATCTTGCAAACAATGACTAGCCATGACATTCACCATAATTTAAGCAATCGTGGATTCATTCACTTTGATTCTTCATTGGTAATATATAAAATCAAATATATTATTAATAAAATCTAGAGATAACAGATCTCTTTGCATTAGTAAGAGCACAATATGAATACCAGGATGTTAGCTATAGTCAGTGTATCCCATATTCCCCTATCTTTAAGTTGGATAAAACTTTTATACTATGATTTCTTTACAAAGCACAATTATGTTCCCCAATAAGCACAGGAATAAAACCAGTATCATACCTATGTAGAAACCAATTTTTAGATATAATATTTATGGACTTCTAAAAGTCCATTAATGAAGTCTGCCCACATAATTAATACCTAACTCAAAAAATGTCAAAAATATATTCCTGATATACATAATTATTGAATGTTAACATCAATAATGTGGTTTGCCATCACAAATGAGTTTTGAGAAACTTAATGACTTTGATAGGTGACATTATAGATCAGTAACTTTGAATGCTCTTTCCTCACCATTTCTTATAGTCAGAAACACATTTTGCATCACAATATAAAATACTGAAATACGAATTTCATGTAACAATTCATACCTGTATTAAATATGATGTTCTGTGATATATTCTATTCACTTTCATTTTTTAAATAAGTCAAGATTGGCCCATTAGTTCCATAAACCATCAACTGATCAAAGCCACACATCTGAAAATATGGCTATAGGGCCAGAGAGATAGCTCAGCAGACAAAGCACCTGCTTACACAAGTGCAGGCACTGCTGGTCACCAAGATCAGGTATGGTGGTGCACGCCTGCAATCCCAGCAGCACTGGGAAAGCTGAAAACAGGAGGATCACTACAAGTCCGAGCTGATAGTGAGATTCCACATCAAATGCATAAAATTAAAAAAGGTAATGTGAAGACATGGCTATAAATAAGATAGTTAAAGAAAACCGGATTCAAATTCAAAAGAATACTGAATTACAAGCTGAAAGATGTGGATTCTTTTTTTCCCACTATTTATTATATCTATGACCTTGGTAAAGTCAGTTAACTTTTCCGTTTTTTTATACACAAAATGGACGCCCTTCATTTCTATTTGAGCCTCTTGTTTTAAGGAGGAAATGAGATAATATATTTCAAAGTGCTTTGCAAACCATAAAACACTATATAAGTATGAGGAGGTGATATCCATAAAAATTAGACTATATTTTATAGTTATGTATTTCCTGTGACTTTGGTGAACCTTTTAATCTTTCAAATTCATTCTTGAAAAATAATTTCCTTGAGGGTATCTAGTCCTACCAGATCTATACGAAAATAAGGTTGACAAAGTGCTTTCCATTCTGAATAAGAGACAAACAGTGGCATCAGTTCAAGTACAATTTCCATTTTCAGCCTCTCAGAAAAGAATCTGATACAGATCACCACCCTTTAAACTAAGAAGACGCTTGTTAAAATAATGGGTGAAATTCATGGCTCTCTATTATATTATTTGCTTATATGACACATCTTTTTGATACATAGTACTGCTGCTAAAGCTAGCCTGTGGCAAAGATATGTCATAAACACAATTGCAGAAGTCTAATAGAAAGAAATCTATAACAGTGAACAGGAAGGCAGACAAGCCATTGATTTGAAAAAGAAATGTTTAGTAAAATATTATTATGAACTACCTGCATTCAGTTCTTACCTTGCTAAAAATGACCTCATATTCAGTATTATTTTCAGATGTGTTGTCTAGTTTAGTTATTTGATTATTTCAACAACCATTTGTTCAGTTTTGACTGTGTGTCACACTGGAAGTACTAGGAAAAGCACTGCCTTGCTAATACTTACCTAATAATTCTTTATTAGGTAAAGCAAAACACATATAAAATTCCAAAGTGCCATAGTAAGTTTTTTTTTAGATTCCATGAAATAAAGGCATAAATTAACTTAAGTAATAAGAACTTAAGTGTACATACCGAAATGCTAGAACTGTCCAGTTTTAGAAGCTTTTGCAGTAGTTTATAAATCTTCATCCTAGGGTTCTGGTATTCATATGACACTATGACTAACCTTACATTTACTTTTTTCTTGTATCTGTCTGCTTTTTCTTCTGCTACTGCCTGGTTTCTTATGTCTTAGGAGGTGTGTGGACAAAATATGAACATAGTATCATATTAGATCAGAAGAGAAAAATATTTATTATTTCTTTAGATTTCAATGAATGCTTAATGAAGTGGGGGACAGAACTCACTTTAGTCTTTGGAGGGGTGGAATATAGACAGAATATGGGATGGAAAGATATTCCAAGTGTCAACTCATATATGATTGAAAAGGTTCAGATATATAAAGCTCTAATTTTGTCTGCTAAATGGTAAGTAGTACTGTTTGGCAGGAGAATAGGAAGTATGGAAGAGAGATTGAGCCTAAATGAAACTTTTTTAGTTCTCAAAACTTATTTTGAAAAAAATCGTTGACATTTACTTGTAAAGCAGTCAATTTGCATGTACACATTTTTAAACATCCACTATTTTTTAAAATTTAAGAAATATTTGCAACAGAAACATTACTCAAAAATGTCTTTCACTGGCCTTTGCTTCAAGTTATTTTGCAGAAACTAGAACACATTTGTCATTCCATCAACAAGCTTGTCTAGTGAGGTATGGAACCAGGCAGTGTTTGGGCTGATAAAAATAAGAAACATGCTGAATTAGAATTTGCTATTTAGTTTGAGGACAAGACAAACAAGCACAAACAGATACATAAAATCATTAGATGTAGGTAATTCTACACAGGTGTCCTTGAGTGTTTTCTTGAATAATCCTTAACAGTTGTATGCAAGTAATACTACCTGATCTCCTTCATTAGCATCTTTTCTATCTGATCTTTTATAAGATCCCCTATATCTCAGTCAGCCCTACACTTCACAGGTGCACAAAGGAAAATCTAATAAGTTTTCAAAAGGAAATGCATTTTTATTATTTTTTGCTGTTTTGATTTTCTGTTTTTTATTCTTTTTTGTAGTTTCTAGGGAAAGGTCTACAGGGTGCTCAGAGTCTCACTACTAGATCAGACTCATAGTGATCCAACTGTTTACAGCCTCCCAAGAGCTGGGATTACAGGTGCGCTCCACCACACCCAGTCTCAATTGCCATCTCAGCGAAGTCTGGGAGCAGGGCTGGCATGGCAGGCCCAGGGATCGAACACCCGGCCCCTGTGCCTGCTTGCAGACACATGATACTCCTGTTATTTTGTGAAACATGAAATAAACACAGTCAGAAGTGTATAGAATGGGGACAATAGTTGTTAGATGTCTTTTAAAACCAGAACTAGATCAATTGTAATAAATGTATATGCTGTAATCTCAGGATTCTGGGAGGCCAATGCAGGAGTATCATTGCTTGAGTTTAGCCTGGAAAATTTAGCAAACTGGTGAGACTCTGTCTGATACTTTAAAATACAATTGGCTTTCATAAAATAACATAAATAAAACTTTAAAAAACTCTCTTACCAATATTCCATTAAAGCTTACCCAAATCCTGCTAATAAGAATTTTTAAGTGAAATAATGAAAATGTACCAGAAAGTCTCCCCCTGCTTAGTAATTCTCAGTACTCAGAGTTTAACTTGAGTTAATCTCAAGTAACATGGTCACAATAAAAATCCCACTAGGCCAGGGATAGCTCAGTAGAATAAGCACTTCCCTGGCAAGCACAAGTGTCTGCATTCAGATCCCCTGGTTCAAAAAAAATCCCACCATTTTGTTATATGAGAAACCAAAACTATAAATAAAGAGCAAAATTAAAAGTTAAAAGATAGGAAATGAGAAAATAGATTGGTTTTTGCAAAAAGGGAATGGGATCAAGAGGGGAAGAGAAGGGAATAGAAAAGAATCAAGATACATATGTGTGTGCACCAACACCCATGAGGAATATAATCACCGTGTACCACAAATATGTAGTAATAAAGTAAAAACTAAAATTAAAAATGCAAGTATCTTCCTACTCTTTTTGAATGCCCTCAAGAAAAAGGAAACCACAACTAGGAGTATTTCAACTTAATCACAAGTTGAAGAGATATCTGCACATCTTACCTGATCCAACTACTCAACCACTGCTGTAACACTGATCGTACTGCAAAACACACAATAGAAATTGTTGCAAAATTAGAGAGCATGTCTCATATGAACCTAGACTATTTGTAAAATGATTATATATGGATTAACCATGTTACAGTTAGTAGTAGTAACTCAACTGAGAAGAGCAGATAAACTTCTGGGGAGACCAAAAGATTCCCACAAACTCAATTTTGCAAACATGAGTGTGTATGTAGACACACACATGACAATAGGAATTAACATTCTTATGTAATTGAAGACATAAAATATAATTATTTTCTGTTTAACTTCTTTCCAGGGTCTTGGGTTATTTATTGGACAACAAAGCAAGGTACTTCTAGTTCTGCCTAATGCATTGTAATAAATTAATTCATAGTAAAAAATAATTTGCAACTATAACACAAAATTTCTATCTTTTTTTTATTTTTATTTATTTGAGAGAGAGAGAGAGAGAGAGAGAGAGAGAGAGAGTGGTGTGTGTGTGTGGCCAGCTCAGCCCACCAGGGGGCGGGGCTGGCTGGCATGTGGTGCTGGGGGATTGAACCGCGGTCCCTGATGCTTTGCCAAGCTTGTTCTAAGTAGGTGCCTTAGACCACTGAGCCATCTCTCCAGCCCCCAACTATAACACAAAATTTCTAAAACAGACTTAGCTGCTAAGAATTTGTCTGCACCAAGAGTCATGAAATATACTCTAAATGTACATATGATTTTCACTGTGCTCCACTGTGAACTTTCAAGAGAAACGTAATTGACTTAACCACTATGGCCTTAACACATGATAAACATGACACTTAATAGTCTGCAATTTTTGTTTAGAGAATTAAATAACCAGTCTGAAGTAATTAAACCTTTAAATCAGCATCTACATACTTGTCAGTTTTTGTTCCATCTTTTTTTAAAACTTTTTTTTGCTTCCGTCAATTCATTATTCCCATACATCATTAATTACACCAGCCAGAAGCATACTCAGTTCCTTTCCATTGGGACTATTACCCTTCCCTGTGTGTCATTCAATATTTCTAGTCTGTTCTGTTCATTCTTTCTCACCTTTGCCAGCCTTTATTATTCTCTGCTTCTTCAGTCAATTGTGTTAATATTCAGGTGCTGTTTCTTTTCCTATGTCAACTGTGTGACCTTTTAAAAAATAACTAGTGTTCCTTATGGTTATTTTTTAGGGCAGATATATCTGTAGAGGAAAGAGGAGAAAGGGCTGAATGACAGCTCGATTTCTACAATTTGGAATGAAATTATTTAAAAAAACAGGCCACAAAAGTATCTTGCTCTTCTAGTTCCAAACCAGAGTGTATTTTCTGAAAGACATGATGCTGACCATTTGGTGTTAAAGGAAAAAGCAATTATATCTTGGACTAAAGGCAAACTCAATCTCATATGCCACCTCTGGTTGACATTGTGATCATGGATAAATAATATAAATTTTCCATGCCTCATTTTCCTCGTCTTATATTTCAGTGTATTTATATATTGCATCAGCAACTTTATTATCACAATAACTTACCACATTTTATAATGAGAATGATGATAGGAATGATAAATAAATGGAATGGTATTTTCACTTCTCTGTCAGAGAACTAAAAGTAATTAAACACAGTAGAAAACCATTTACTCAGAATGTCTGAGACCCTATCTGTTCTAGATTAATTATATTATAATTTAGATATCCTAATTCCACATGAGCATAGCAATTATTAAAAACATGTTAACTCATAAATCATGTTTGTATATAGAGTAGCATGCAGATATTGTAAGAAATAAATTGTAAAATTCTCTTTGCCTTAGAAAGTATAACACACAATATGGAGTTAAGATGTGGCAGAAAATAAATAAGTTTTAAAGCAGATGAATTAGAAAATGTATCTCGATGTTGATATATTAACCAGATGAGCTGGCACTATACTGAACTGTGCTGCCCAATATTTATATATTTGATGAATTGGAAGGGAAGATACCATGATCATGAAACCCTAACCAGCAATGGGATAATATTTGGAGATGAGGGCTTGGGAGATAATTAGGTTTAGACAAGACATGAGAGCAGTGCTTTAATAATGTGATTAGCACCCTTAGTACAAAATGGCACCATCTGTAAGCTCAGATTAGAGCCCTCACTGAAAACCAACCATGTGGGTACTTTGAATTTGAACTTCTAGGCTTCCATAAGTAAATATCTCTTGCTTAAGTCCCCAGACAGAATATATTTATTAACATTTTATTTATTTAAATATATAGCCTTTTATCTCCAGTTTTTTGTGTCTAGTAATCATGTCTTTCATTTTTATTGTCATTTGAAGTAGCTCCATTTTCTTATCCTTTTTAAATTTTTTATTTATTTTGTGTGTGTGTGTGTGTGTGTGTGTGTGTGTGTGGGTGGGTGGCCAGCTCAGCCCACCAGGGGGCGGGGCTGGCTGGCATGTGGTGCTGGGGGATTGAACTGCGGTCCCTGTGCTTTGCTAAGCTTGTTCTAAGTAGGTGCTTTAGACCACTGAGCCATCTCACAAGCCCCAGTAGCTCCATTTTCTAAATACAATTGCTTTTCTCTGTCTATTATACAAATTAAAAGATAGTGTAATGGTTATACAATTCAGTGCATTAAAATTGTACTACTCATTATAACTAATAAATGATTAAGAATGCCACAATTCTTGTGTTCACCATCAAGATTCCTGTTTAAAACCACAGACTCATTAATTATAATTTCCTTACCTCTTCCATAATGCTTGCATTTGGCCATTGTAATATCACTCCATCACCATATATTTGATGTAATATGACTAATTCAATTAATGAAAGAGAGCTGGGGAGAGGGCTCAGTAGAATAAGCTCTTCCCTGGCAAGTGCAAGGGCCTGAGTTCAATCCCCGGTTCTGCAACAAAAAAAAAAAAAGAAAAAAGAAAAAGAAAAAAAAGAAAGAAAGAAAAAGTAAAAGAAAAGAAAGAAAGAATGGTATGCCTCTTTATTGTGGTATTAAGCATATATCATAAATTTTACCATATTAACCTATTTTATAAGTACAGTTATATTTGTTTTTCTTTTTTTTTCTTTTCTTTTTTTTTTTTTTGCAGAACCGGGGACTGAACTCAGGCCCCTGCGCTTGCCAGGGAAATGCTTATTCCACTGAGCCACCTCCCCAGCTCCATATATTTGTTATGTATATAATGTTATGCAATAGATCTCCACAACTTTTTCATCTTGTAAAACTGAATTTTTATGCCCATATCTTGTGCTCTGAGTAACTGCATTAAAGCTAATAATATGCAATGTATGAACTTTTGTTATCCTATCAGCTTGTTATGAAATTTTAGTTTATGTTATTTTCATAAAATAAGATCACTGAAAACATATAGCCATTGGCCAAGTCCTCCTTTCCCTTTATCCCCAGACGTGGAAGCCACTGTTTTCTGTTTCTAAGAGATTGACTAGTTTGTAATCTCCATATCAATGGTATCATGTGATATTTGTCCTTTTGAATGTGGTTTATTTCACTTAACATAGTATCTTCCTTGTTTAATCTACATTCTTGCAAGTGGCAGGATTTCTTTTTCTATCCGTCTGTTGATGGATATTTGATTGTTTCCACTTCTACCTCTTGACTATTGTGACTAATATTGAAGCAAGTACTAGCATGCAAATACCTCTTTCAGATCATGTTTCTGATGTGGTTGAATATGATTGCTGTGGTGAAATTGCTGTCTTATGGTAACTGTATTTTTAATATTTAAAAAAAATAATATTGTTTTCCATATCAGCCACACCATTTTATATTCTCACCAACATTGCATGAATGTCTCTAATTCTTCACAATTGCACCAATACTTGTCATGTTCTATGTTTTATATAGTGACAATCCTAATGGATGTTAAGCACTAGATTTTCATGCTTTTGATTTGCCCATCTCTGATGATTAGTGATATTGAATATTCTTGCATATACTTGTTGACAATTTATATGTCTTCTTAGGGAAAAATGTCTAGGTCTTTTCTCATTTCTTAATCAGGTGTATGTTTGTTACTCAGTTGTATGAGTTCCTTCTGTGTTCTGAGCATTAACTTCTTATTGGATATATAGTTTACAAATATTTTACACTTGATCTTAGCCAAAAGATCAAGAAGTGATTCATTGCAAATATTATATTCCATTTCATATGAATTTTCATTTTGTTGATTCCTGTCCTTGCTACACAAGATGAACAGTTTTTATTTTTTTTTTAAAAAAAGTGTTACTCAGGTATTTCTCCTTACTAGACTTCTATATAAGTAATCTTTTTTTTTGCAATGTTGATGACTCTAGGGCATGCTTGTTCATTCTACATTTGCAATTCTTTGAAATGGAAGTACTACACAAATTGATTGCATTAGCATGTTGCATTGTGAAGAACATAGTGAATATGCATAGCACGTTACTAAAATCCATAAAATGTAATTCTTTTTTTTCCATTTGAAATAGTGTCTCCCTACATACTTCATGCTGCCCTTGAACTCTCAGTGATCCTCCTGCTTCTGCCTCCTGACTGCTCAGATTACAGCATTCACCACTACTCCTAGCAAAACATAAAATATAAAATAACATGCTCATTGCATTCTTTACACAGCTAGTTTTAACACCCATAGGATTTTTAAACTTTATGTTTTATCATACTTTTAAAAATTTATACTGTGAATGTGTATATTATAGTCAACCATTAGACCTACACCACCCTCATAATTACCCACTGTAATGCCGGCATGTATTTAGGGATGAAAAATCTCTATATGTAGTTCCAAATTTTTAAAAAATATAGTTTATTTTAATAGCAGTTACTCAAAACTAATTTGTTACCATAAACGAAGAGATAGATTTCATGAATGCCAGTTGCTATATAATGTAAGAATTTATTTTATAGCTGTCACATTTCATTAGTAAATGCAGTTAGCTTTTAATGTGCAAAATGGCAAAGAGCATGAAGAAATTGTTCAGTTGTCTTTTTTTTTTTTTTTTGGCGGAACTGGGGGTTACAGTTGTCTTTTTCAAGCAGACCCATTAAGCAGTCTGTTCTGGTATTTTCAGGATCATTTGGGAGAAAATCATACAAACAAAAAGTTAAAGAGTATTACAATTGGTCACAAAATTATATAGGTAATACTGAAATGAGAGTATTTTTTTACCAAAAATTAAAACAAAACACTTGATGACCTGGGAATACACATATTGACTTGTATTTACAATAAAAGGAACCCATTGCATAGATTTAATTATTTGTAAGTCATTTGACGTCTGACTCAGATTCAACATTTTATCTTCATTGCTTCCAGTGAATAGAGCAAGTATTTTATAAGCTCAGATGATATGGTTTGTTCTGAAACTCAGGAGGGATGGTGGAGTGGCGACAAGAGAAGTCAGTTCACTGTTGCTGTACTCAAGAAATTGACCCAACTTCTTTGCTTCTCTGAGCCTCATATTTTGCATCTGTAAAGTAGATACAGGATGTGAATTTAAAACATTGTGTTTTTCTTCAAGGAAGCAAAAAGTAATCACACCCTTAGAAGAATTAAAAAAAAATCACCTTCCTAATAATGACATTTTTGAAAGTGGTCCAAGATTTAAGACATCATAGAAATGTGGGTAAGAAAATAAGATGAAGGGTCCAAAATAACATTAGGAAGAAAGAGTAAATAAAGCTAGTGGTATCTTCATAATGAGTACATACAGCTTAATGTCTGTCGAAACAAGAGAACCGATTAAAATTTTCAAGTCAATCATCTCTTTTGATTATAAAAAGTACCTAATTCAATTCTGTTTCTATCTAAAAACAATTAGCCTCATATTCATCACCGTAGTCCCCATGACAGCAGCATAGTATAAATAGCTTCAATGGAAAATAGGAAGAGGGCTAACATGTGAGTAGCCACACTTCTCCCTTTCTTGAGTAAACAGTCCTGAAATTGTGGGGGGACATAGTTTCTTTTCTTCTTAGTATGCAGTTACATATAGCTTTTTCATGTATATATTAATTTTATTGAGAAAGAAATAGCATTGAAACAGTTTCAAAACAGGTTAGTAGGACAGTTACAATAATTAATACATTGCATATTGTTGTCTTTGTAGTAGTTATTCATAGTACAAGATGTAGATATGAAATTTTGTCTAAACACTATAAGTACAAATCTTTCTTCTCATTGAACTAAGAGAAAGTATCTGTATATCTATCCTGTTTTGTATATACATACACATATATATATATATTACTACAAGATGGTCCTTCATTTATATCCCTTTTTGTTTACTTTTGTCAGAGATGGATATTCCATTGCCATTTAAATATTTTAGGTGCGTGAATTCAGCAAAGTAATCCAATGTATTCCAGTAGTCCATAATAGTAGTGGGTTATCCAAGGGACTGGCAATGTCAGAAGTTGTTGACTTGAGCCTTTTACAGCTCAGCATATTTACTTTTATCTTGGTCTTAACAATCCAGCAGAAAAGTACAAAAATGAGGCAGGTACATAGCTTAATGGGCAATAGAAGTAGCAGAAGTAACAATAAG
This sequence comes from Octodon degus, assembly GCF_000260255.1. Classification (NCBI taxonomy): domain Eukaryota; kingdom Metazoa; phylum Chordata; class Mammalia; order Rodentia; family Octodontidae; genus Octodon; species Octodon degus. Next base: position 1,722,285 of record NW_004524827.1, on the reverse strand, counting down.
AACAACAAATGTGAATATATGACAGTCCTCACTGAATTGTTTGAAAGAAAACTGGTTTCCTAATCTAAGTTCATAGTGCCTAACAATTACTACATTATATTGGTAATTAATTTAATTGTTTGGTCACATGTACCAGGCATTGTGCCTAGCACTCTGTATATAATCCAGCTGCGGTCTCCCTTCTCTTTATATATAGGATAGACTATTGTCAAAATACAAAGTTTCAGTTAGTGTCTTTGGCTTTATTGTGAACCATGTTATCTGCCCCACATTAGGTTGATACCTGGTTACAAATTCAATCAGAAAACATTAGCTTAGAATGTGTCTGTTGGTCCTGATATTAATATGGTAGAACTTCTGTTTACCTTTAAACTGATAGCTCTACCTATGAAAATCTATATTTTAAAATAATAATCATGGTAAGTTAGGTGGTATTTTTGTGTATACTATTTTTAAATGTCTGAACATTCTGACACTTTAACCAGCCAAACACAACTCTATTCCTCATGGGGTTTGATATACTTTGAGGAAATTCTTTGAATGTCAATATTGCTTGCAGGTTGGCCCAGTGAATAAAGCATCAGATAATATTTGTGAAAGTCTTTGAGGGATGCAGATGAAAGGTGCTGCCTAAATACAAAGCACTAATGTTGTATTCATGGAGATGATTTTTCTTCACATCCTTTGCTTTAATGTGTGAGTCCTGAGGTGTTATTGCAATAGGTACTTTAGAAGTGCACGTATGCCCCCAATCATTTGGCAGAGAGAAAATGCAAGTGAGGGTGTTCAAAGTCCTTAAATGAAAATCATGAAACAGAGAATGTTATCTGAAACAAAAGGCATGAGAGCATAATAAGAAAGCTAATCAACAGGGGGTTTGGTTTTGGCTTGGAGGAAAAGAAAAAGATAGGAGTCAATTGTTATTATGTTGACTGACTCATGGCCTCAATAATAGATTCTTATAACTGTTGGAAGAAAAAGGAAAACCTGTAAAAATTCTAAAATGATTTAACTATAAGGGCAAAGCTGTAAATAAGCAAGTATCTTGGAGTTGCATAGATTTTTTCTTAACTTGCCAAATAGTAATGGAATTTTATGGATTTTGTTAGACTCAATACTTTGTTGTTCATTTTACAATAATAGTCAATGCTTACTTTGAGCTAGGCACTCTACTCAGCATTTTACAAACATCACCTCATCTAGTTTTTATAAAACATTAAAAGATGCTCATTACTGTCACTACCTTGCAGATTAGGAAACAGGGTCTTGGAATGGATTGATTGCTCTTTACCAAATAGTAAATGACCCATCTGTGATTTAAACCCATATTGATCTGATTCTAATGCCTATAACTTAACTATATCATTTAGAAATATCACTATTTACTTGCTCATTTGAGCACGTCATGTACAAATAGTATCACTAAGTAAATAATTTAGGAACAGAGAAAATCCTCTATATTTGATTCATCTAATTGAATACAAATGAAACACAGACTCTACTCTGTTTCTTCTTTTTGAACACAAGATGTTCCATAACTGACCATGCTGGATCCTATTTTGCCTTGTCCTTCCTCATTATTTGTTTTGTTTTGTTTTTTTTTTAAATTTTTTTTTATTTT
>NW_004524827.1:1691997-1720544 GCF_000260255.1 Octodon degus | reverse complement strand
GGTGCTGGGGGATTGAACCGCGGTCCCTGATGCTTTTGCTAAGCTTGTTCTAAGTAGGTGCTTTAGACCACTGAGCCATCTCTCCAGCCCCTATTTGTTTTGAAAGTTACAAAAAAGTTACAAGGTTACAAGTAATAGTACTAGTGAACCCTGATTGCTGGTTTAAAGAAAAGTATGCAGTACTTCAATGGTAAATGAATGATAGTTGACCATCTATCCTATATATCTCTATACCTTGACCTGCAAGTTACATTTCATGATTACCACTAGAAGGCCCTGTATTAGACCATGTCAAACTGACCTACTGAAACTCCTGAGTAGAAATGAGTTGGAAATATCCAAAACATGTATTTGAGTACTGACAAGATAAAATTGCCCTAGTGCTGCCAAGGCATTTCAAGATCAAGAACTGGACATTAATCTTACATAACATAACTTCCAACATAACACAGTTATGTTTTTCAGAGGAGTTTCCAAATACTGATGCAGACGGGAGTATGAAAAAAACAAATCTCATAATAACATACTTTTTGCAGTGAGGGGCTAACTTTCTGCTGTGAGGGCTACCAGGATCACAAAATGAGGGCTTATCTTCATGAAGTACAAGGGAGGCAAATAGATCCATGTAGACATGGCTGTATACTAATCTTATTTCTATCCACCACTATTTGGAAACTACAACATAGCAAAAGCAAAGTTGCAACAAATCCAGGTTGTCATCACACCTGTCCATAAACCCAAACTGCATTCTTTGTTTTGGGCTGGGATAGACCTGTACTACTAATACTGAGAAAGGACCTTTTGTGCATCCAGTCACTGATTGCAGGCACTCCATTCAAAATGTCTCCTTGAGAAACTGCTTCATATAACAATGTGTGATTAATCCTTTGTCCCTTTTAGCATCTCACTTATCATAATGCAACATTTCCCTGAGCTTTTGAAAAGTGTATTTAAATTAGCTTAAGAAAATTTAAGTTTTTTTACACATTTGCTTAAAGAAAACATTTGTCAATCACTACCTATGAAATACTTTCTTAATTTGTATCATTGCCATCTATATTTATAGCTTCTTCAGCACATGTTCTTATTTTCTTCTATTTGTACAGGCTGACTTTATCCCTTGAGCTAATTTTTCCCTAAGGCATGTATACATTGTGTTAATCTCTTAGGGGCTGAAATTATCATTGTTCCATCCACATAACACTGTATTAGTAAATTTCTCTAATTTGCGTATTTTGATGAAAATTTTTCACTTCATTCACTAGCATACACATCTATATCAATATATCATTACATTCTCTAATTAAGCTGCTTTCTTGTGACTTCATTAGCCATCTTTCCAGTTAATGAAGTCTCAAGTGCCATCTACACTAGTTTAAAACCACATGTACAAAGACATCATTACAAAAGTATTTATCACATTACATTTTTTTTGCGTTGGGTGAAATTCATCCAGAAATTATAATTTTTGTGAGAAACCATAAAGATCTAGTTAAACTGGAGGAATTCCAGGGAGATAAGCAGTAATGTAATTGAGGGAAAGAATTAGATTTTGAAGGAAAAATAAAAATGAGTTAATTATGCACAGCTTATCATAAACAAAGTTTACAAGGTGGGCTCAGTAATAGGTCTTCCTGTTGGCAACTGTCCAAAAATAATTCCATTTACTATCTCACAAAAAAAGACATGTTGAAGAAAAGAACACTTGGAATAATGAGAAAATCAATCAATGAGCATTTTAAGAAGAGATCTTCTTAGGCTCCTCCTTTGCTGCTGTTGCTTTTGCTCTTTTTTGCTACCAGGAATTTTCTGTTGCTCTCTTGCCACACCATGCTACCCTGGATCCCAGCTGATTTTGGGCTGAAATAGCCCCAAAATATGAGCTAAGTAAACCTTTACTGCTTTAAAACAAAACGGAAGGAACCTCATCAGACTGAGCTCATACAATACAGAACAGCTGGAAGGAAAGTGAATATGTCCAACACAGTTGCTATAATTTTTTTCTAAAATAACTTGATTGCACACAACTTAAAATGTTAAATTCATTCAAATTAAAATTGAAAATAAAATAATAACTACATCAAATAAAAATATGGGCTATATGTAAAACATATACAGATGCTTCAGACTCAGATCCTCACAGAAGTGCTTGCACAACTTGAAGGACAGACAGGAAATAAATCTTTCTCCTTTATACAGAACTGTTACTCTCCTGCTCATAATTCTTAATGGATTCCCTCAGTAAGCCAATAGATGCCATATAGAAAGATTGGCTACTGTTTTAGCAGCAGCCATCAAGATAACAAATCTCAAATTTGGGTGGGGGGAACAATGTATTTGAATAACATGTACCTGTCTAAAACACTTCTGTGAGAATATCAGGGCATTTTTCAATTCTCTGCAATTCCGTTTCTCAAGGGGGAAAGAATTAACAAACACTGATGTGTATCATATATACTGAATCATTTTTAAACACATGGATATGGAAATCACCTATTGAAATGGTTTATAAGATGGAGGTTGGCTCCAAAGTCTATCCATTTTCATATAAACTTTTTTTAATTTTTTTCATATAAACTTTTAAAATAAAACTTTTATAAACTTTAGTTCTCAATTATGGTAAAAAGGTACTGGTATGTTTTAAAGCTGAAACTGAGAATTGCTGAACTAGAGCAAGCAGGCTAAAACGTGGGTGGAATCTGACAACTCTGGGTCTTGGGAGTATTGCTATGGCAGTGCCATCTCTTCACCTTGTCCCAGATGTGGGCCTGCTTATGTGTTCAGTGCCCTACACACAAAGCTGGGACTCCTTTCCACCCCGCAACTGGGTGTCTTTGCATTCGTTTGTCTTTAGAGTTGTGTGGTGGGAGGTAGGGGAAAGACTACAGAGTTCAGGCCACACTTCTTACCAAATAGCCAGAGAACAATGAATATGTGACTGTATCTTTCTTCAGTCTTTGAAAAATTCGGGCAGGGTATGAATCCTTCCCCAAGTTACCTGTCTTCATGCTTTGATTTTATCTCCTAGAAAGTCTTGTCTTCTCTTTTTCGTTTGTTTGTTTGTTTGTTGGTACTCCTCATTCAGCGTGCCACCATTAGTTACCATATTGTAGTTAAAAATATTTTCTTAGAGGTTCAGTTACTGGCATATTTTCTTGATTTGCGCTTAAAAAATTCAGAGTTCTTCTTTTATAAATAACAACAAAATGATTTTCATCCATTGCTTTTTGAATAAATGCAGGGTATGAGTTTATTACATTGTTATAAAAATGTACCCCTTAATTCAAAACTTGGTAAAATTTCAGAATATCTGTTAGTAGTTAATTTATTAAATATTTCACTGTCAACTAATTCATAACTCTTCATTACCTACTTGCAAATAAATAATGAACTTAAAGATTGAGAATTATTGAAATACCTACATACAACTTTAGTTTGAGTATAATCTAAATATGAAACATTTAAGGATCATTACTTTTTTATATTTTCTTTCAGATATACTTGACTGGCTAATAATGGAAACCACAGTATCACTGTCAGCATATGATAAAACAGGGCAATTATCTATTTCATGTTTCATGGTACATAATGGATAATAAAGTTTCCTTCAAGACCATAGTGAAAAGTCTTTGGTCAACCACTAATTTTAATTGCTAATCAGTGTTGTCTACTTATATTTAAATGTTGATATTTAAAATTTCAAATTGTACCATAAAGTAGAGCCCCTTACTTAGAAAAAAAATGATGTTTTTAAGATAGCAAATGTATTGGCTCCATTTTCTTGTTTTTCAGCTCTGCGAAAATTTCTTTAAAATATAAGCAAAGCTGTTTCCATCCTATATTTGTGTAATTAGCAAATATAAGAAATTTGAATACTTCTGTAATTTAAGCACAATAACATTTATCACAGCCTTCTGTTTTCTTGGTTGTGAGTCTGAAGTTGTTTGTCTTAATCTATGTCAGAAAGTTGATTGAGTTAACAAACCAGTCACTTATTGGCAGGAATATTGACTCACTCGTATGCCTAAGATTGGCTAATCACACTATGTAAATCCAATTCAATGCACAGTAGTTGTATTTCTCATTTAACAGAGACAGGGAGAAATGTATTGGGTGAAGGCTGCTTTGTGGATCTTTAACTCATTGTTGTGCTAGCACAGTAGAGGACAGGAAAACAGATGAATGTGACCTAGAAAGTAGAAAGTTGAGGCTTTCTGGAGGTAGACAACTGCATCTTGGAATCATCTGTTTCTGAAGAGACGAGAGACATACATGAGTTTTAGCACATGTAGGTGTGTCAGCGTTAACCTTTACTTCCAGTGATTGTAACAAATGTCAAGTTAACTGGCAGAAATTAACAGAGAATTATCACACTGTGTCTCTGGTTTGAGAAGCTCAAAGTGTAAATAAGAATGCAAATACATACTAGATACTGAGAAATGGGAAGAAATGTTCAGATGGGAAGGGAAATAAGGGAAGGAGGAAGGCAAAGAAGGAAAGGAAATCAAGAAAAGAGAGAATGGAAGAGAAAAAATCTTGATTATGCCTATCTAAAATATACCAGTAAAAATGAACAACAAAAAAGAAATTAGTAGAGCATACTTTCTGCCTTGTTGTCCTAATGAGAGGACCACTTAAAGTCCTCACAGGGTGGTACTTTACAGTTTCAAAGGCAGTGTATAATGTCTCACGGTTGATGGGCCCACGTAGAGTGCAGGAAACCAAAACCATATTAAACCCATGTAAATGAGAAAACAACATAATTTCTTGCTCCTCTTTCCCCAGAGCTTCCATGACACTTCTCCTGCAATCATCTACTTTAATTGCAAATTCTCCTTATGATTTTCTCTCCTTCTGCCTTGCTGTTGTCTGTCTTGTTCATACACATATTCATACCTACATAAGTATTTATTAAACACTAGCTCTTTAGTAGATTCATTTCTATTGTCAATCAATAGTTTATTTACATGATAAATCTGCTACTAAGGACTGTTAGTATATCAATATTGTAACAGTATTATTTCATCCAGAGAAGTGATAAGCTACATGTACTCACTCTTTTATTCTGAGAACTGATTTTGTTATCTTCCTATTCTCTGCACCTCTGATAATAATTATAAAGTTGAGAATAGAAGCGCTGATATCCAAATGCATTTAAGATTAATTTAATCGTCACTGAGCACTATGAAGTTATTGGATATTAGTTATCACATGCAAATTTATAAACCATAACAAAAGTTGTGAAAACTCCTTGAGACAAGTCAAAATAGTTTAAAGTGAAATATATGTAAATAATTAGTAGTAATAGGTAATAACAAATCTCTCATCAGTCAATTAAGCCTATTTTCATATAACCCTTCTCCTGCCAAGCAGAGCATCTCAGGAAATGACCCAAGGAACTGTAGACGCATAATTGGCCTTGAGAGACTTGACATAAAGAGGGATGACAGTAACCCTTGGTACCCTGATGCTTTCTGCATGTGTGGATTGCTGTGTTCTTCATGAATGTTAATTAATATTTTCTCATAAGGCTTCAATAATGTGGTTAAACACTAACCTAGCTCCATAATTCCTTATCAAAAACCTTTGGGGGTCCACTGTCTCACAATTTAGAATTTTTCAATATTTACAAAGGAAATGGTTTATGTATACTATATATTACATGATACTGAGAAGGGGTTATGAGCCAACTCCCCTTAAAATGCATTAATACTTCTGCAGTTAAATGTATGAACATTTAATAAATGAGAAAAGATCATGGATATCTGCATAATGCTTCTGATCAGGATTTACCAACCAAAGTATTAGAAAAATAAATACTTTTAATTTGCTTTATAATTAGTGTTGATTTTCAATAAAGTTAATAATGAGTAAAAAAAAGAAAAAGAAAAAATAAATAAATAAAAAGAAAAATAAATACCATAGCAACAACAGATACTGGAATTTTTTAGATTACAGTGTAACAGGTAAATAAGAGCAGAGCTGCACTTTCCCTTTGCCAATGAGGTAATGAAAGAAGAGTCAAGTCATGAAGTACAGGTGTAGCAAGGTTTTAAGTTCTTTTCTAGAGGTATAGAAATAGATGTTGGCAACATATACTTCATAGCAACCTTACAAAAGGTTCATATTTGAGAGAGTAATAGTGTTCTTAAAGGAAAAAAGTGAGTAATTTTAGTACATGATTGGATAAAACTGGTCATGTGTCCACTTTGGACAAATTTTTCAAAAAAAATTTGAAAGCATGATCTTTGTCATTTCTGTCATACTGGCAATACAATATTAATTTTTTACCTACAGAAAATTATTTTATACATTCCATTATTTTTGCTACAGTATTTGTTTAAACACATTATTTTCCCTTGTTATTGGTAAACTTGAGAATGATTTTAGTTTAAGCTCAATTGTGTATTTTTCCATCTGTTAAAATCATTGAGTACAGAAAACTGGATAGAGCAGAAAAAGCTGCGTAAAAACACAAAGTGAAACAGACTTACACCTATCAAACAGCTATCTGTTTACCAAGTGTGTTAGGAGTCTTGCTCTCTCACATCTGGTGTCATATGTGGCATAGCATTTTAACTGTGACCATTCTTATTAGCTAGTTTTCAATGTGTCATTTTCAGGACCTTTTGAATGCTGTACCCCAGCACCACTGTTCTCAGCAAGACTTTTCCCACGTGTGATTTTTGCATAGTGCAGTGAATTTTTGAAATGTGTGCATCACCTTGTAACAGAACTGACTGTATGTGTTAATGAAATGTAAGGGGCAAAACACTCTGCCAGACACCCTGATAGGTTTCCACATGATGTTTCTGAGCAGAGAGATACTGATTTTTGGTGAAGACTTTCTATAACACGTGATCTAAATTAAGGTTTATTTGCAAATAGAGAGAAAAGAAAAAGGTATATATGGTAACTTTCCCACTTTCATTTTGAAGAGCAGGGTAGTACTGTTTCTGAAGGCCTATACTTCTATTACCAGCTCTGTCCCACCTAGAATATCTTAGATCTACAGATTAGATAAATTTTCCCCTTTAGAGATTATTCTACCAAATTATTTTAGGACCTCAAATCATAAACTGACCCCTATCCAAATGTATTATGTGAGTTAGACTTTTCCATCTGAAAGCTTATTTTCAGAAAGCTTTATACGTATATCTGGATATATAAATTTGCATAATTACCCTTCCTCACATCTCTCCTGATACTCTGTCTTGGGCACAGAAGTATACAAGATTGCCAGATACATTTGGAAGTGAGTGCATATGAATCTTAACCCCCTGGAATTGTCATTCTAGAACTCCTGACACTGAACAGTAATATATTTTTCATTAGTGTTTAATATTAGGAAATCCCATTTCACAGAACCCAAGGATTAAATTACTTCATTTGGGAAGGAACAAGTGCATCCCCCATCTTTTTCCTGAGGTAATAAGAAGAATGAATTTAAAGTCATTTGCATTTCATAAGGGCTTAAGGTCTGCATGTATTCCAGGCAGTGCAACAATCCAATATTATGAAAACACTTAAAGACTGTATTAACCTACAGGAAAATCTCCACATAGGGAACATCGGAATAAAAATATATAGCAAAATAGATAAAAATAAAAATGTATGTATAGACGTATATGTGTGCATGTACATTTACAAGTATATCATTGAATATCTATCACAGCTCTTCTGCCTGAGAGAAGCATAGTAATATTGTGATTGTACTTTTTAATAAAATACATTTCTTAAATTTTATCCTAATAAGAGAATCGCAAAGACTTTACAGAAATCTAGAAAATATGTCCAGAAGAACATGGGTAATTTTCTGTCTTTTGAACAACTGCGCTGACACAAAGTCCTACCAATTAGGCTAGTAGATGTCGTAGTGTCATTTGGAGGTATTTTCAACATGAACTCTAGAATGGATTCATGTTCTTCCTCTGACTTTGTACTCCCACACTTTGCTTCCCTTTCCTTAGGTCATTAAGTCCTTCCCTACACATACATGGCCTTAGCTGGCAAATCTGTAGTGAGTCACTGCTGCTCTTTCTACATCTTGGAGGGGCATTATTAAATGCTTTTTTCAGTGTATCACTGTCCTTCCTCATTGCTCTGAGTGATTCCACTGAAACTTGTAAGGGAGAAACCTACTTCTCTCTGATATTAGTGGCTGCATCAGAATTGTAGTGGACGCAAACATCAAAATGTCTTCTTTAGGCTCCATGAATGGGCCAAGTCTTTTTCTATCAGTAAACACTTATAGATGTCTGGGTCCGTACCAAGAACTGTGTTCAATGCTATGTGGCATACAAGAGAATGGTCTTCCTCTGTGAACTACTGTGCACAATCAGACAAAGCATATAAGATGTCAAGGGCATACCCTATCACAAACTCGGTGACCAAATTTATGATAAGAATAGTAACTGTAAAGTCAGAAAAGTAAGTCATTAATTTTTCTGCAATAGTGTAAATAGAGCTAGGTTAAATATGCTAGATTAGGAATCATCAGACAAGAGTGAGCAAATTTGCACAAGTTAAACAACTTGAATTAGTCTCTTCATCTCTCTGAGCCTTGGATTCCAAGAGCTGAACAAGGTAGTCTTCATGGTTCTTTACAAATTTAAATTTTGTACTTCTCCTCTACTCAGTAAACATATAGCCAACTGATATACTAATTCCAAGCACATTTCACAGAAACTAAACTTAATCATTAGGAAAATAATCATGTGGGCTACTTTAATAATGAGAAGTGAAAACGTCTATGTGATAAACACAGACTTTAAACCCCAGGTTTGCTAGACCTGGGTTATATCACACTGCCTTCCTTTCTATATTTTGGTAGTTATGGGCTGAGTGGGAAGAAGACACACAAATATAAATGAAAAACCCTGAACATGTAGAAGAATTGGTTTCTCTGAATCTCCAGAAGGAAAAGAGGGCTCCTATCACAGAGATCTGAAATATAGGAGTATATCATTGGGCAGAGTCAGTGACCACATCACTGATTTCTCATGTGTCCCTGAACAAGTCATTCATCTGCAAAATAAAAGGAACTCAAAGGCTCTAGGACTGTGTTCTAGCATTCAACGCTTTTCTGTCTTAAGAATAAAAAGCATACACCAGTTATGGCTATGAATATGAGCAAAAAGTTTAAAAAATTAATGATATGTTACACACAAGCAATGACTTTTTAGTGGATAAGTGGATGTGGGCTGAGCCTAGAATAATGGGGGTAATTTAGAAAATTCATGAAGCATTTTAAATATATAAGGATAACTGGCCATCTAAAAGAATCTTTTATATAAAATGAATGATCACCACTCCCTTCCCTATCTATCTTTTGTACAATCCAGATTTTCACATAATAAATTTATTTAAAAGGGATGCCACCTGTACTAGAAATCCAGCCAAGAATTTGTCATGCTATTGGGACAATAATATCATTTTTAAATAAGAAAAAAACATGCCAAGTCTTTAAAATTCATATCTAAAGTGGAGGGACTGAGAGAAGTGATTTTGTCTGTGATCAGTGACTGAGAAGTGGGCCTCAGCACAAACCAGCTGAGCCTTTTGCTAAGTATCTCAAGCTTCTGGCATTTTTTTGTTTTTCAAAATCCCAGCACCTGGAAGTTGGGAAAAGTTTTGTTGTCTACAGAGTTTGTCCAGAACATGCTGCTGTTACAAGCAATCACTTGACATCTATTATGTCATTCTGTGGAAGAGAGGTAGTTATCAGCCGCAATAGCAATTTCTTTTCAAAAGAGTTTAATTGGGGGTATTTCTTATGGGCCAAATTCTAACTCACTATCTGTATGAACCTGCCAGGAAACTGGAAAAATGCCAAACAGCAATAATGGAGGTCTGAGGACCACTGTCAGAAGTTTCCCCTTCTGCAAACATGCAGAAAAAATAAAACAAGAACAGAAAACAAAACAACAAACAAACAAACAAACAAACAAAAAACAGTCAGTACTTGTTGCCTAAAGTTCTGCTAACATAGCAGAGATTCTAGCAAAAATTGCAATAGGGCAAGTATGGTGGGGGGCTGCAGACTGCTTTACATGGCTATAGAAACATGTGTAGTAACCAGAACAAAGTCTTTTTAACCTACTTTTTACAAGTAGCATTCTGAGGTGGGAAGGTGGGATTAGTTTCAAGCAGTTAAGTTACATATGTGTAAGCTCTTTTTCTGAAATATAGATTTGCTCCCATGTAGGCAAGCTAGCATTCTTTCCTGAGGTAAGCCAGAAGGTGGCCTTATATTTTTATTTGAAGAGCCAAATGATTTTCCTTGCAAGGAATTTGTGCTTTTCACTGGTGTTTTCTGAAGTGAGATTTTTGCAACTTATTGAAATCAGCTCTATTCTGTAACTTAGTGTCTTGTTGATGATTTATTTCTTCAGCAGCAGAAACTATGACAAATTGTGTGAGGGGGCCTCATTTGCTTTTTAGCTGCTATAGGCCTGAAAATTTTACATGTAAATGCAACTGTGAATGTTTTACATTTCCTAAACATTCTGCACATGCTTTTGTAAATTAAGTGACATTTTACAGATAAATTGAACTTAAACTCTTTCCTCCTACCCACAGGTTATATCTTCTGAAATCCCTGGTAAATCTGTTATGCCATGTTTTCCTGACTGTCAAGCGAGAGAATAAATCTTTATTTTATGTTTTCCTTCTCTTCTTTTTAGACATGCAGAGCAGCCCGCACAACCAGTTCACGTTCAGACCCCTCCCTCCGCCTCCACCACCTCCGCATGCCTGCACCTGTGCCAGGAAGCCACCCCCTACAGCGGACTCTCTTCAGAGGCGATCAATGACTACACGCAGCCAACCCAGTCCAGCTGCTCCAGCTCCTCCAACCAGTACACAGGACTCAGTTCATCTGCATAACAGCTGGGTCTTGAATAGCAACATACCATTGGAGACCAGGTACTTGAACTGCTACTGATCCCAGTGAACTTAAGTTGTGGCAGTGGATGATTCTACTGATTGCAGAAATTCATTTCACCATAGCTATATGAAAGGACACACAAATACATGCTCAGATTCATGAGCAAAAGTGCATAACCCTCCACAGGCATCTGATTCCAGATCCAGACCCAATCATAGACAGAATTCAAAGCAGATGCACACACAAAGATGAAAGTACAGATGCATAAACACCTCACTGTCAGACACCCACAAAAAACATGAAATGAACCAATTATCTAAGCTGTCACTGCAACCTCAAAGTGAAAGACAATTGTTCCTTGCTGTGAGAATTTTCAACACTACAGGGAAATCCAAACACTATTGAAGGAACAGTGATAGACTCCATTTTATTTATTATAGAAGTATTTGAAATAATAATTGTCTTCAACTTTTTAAGAAGGATTTCCCTCATGAAGGGGAAGTATAACTGGATTCTACCTTGAAGAATTTTGATCTTGAAAAAAAATGTCGCTTTTTTTCCCTTCAATTCATGTATTTAGGTTTTGGAATTCATTCATCAAATCTTTGTCATGTGATTAAAGTTCTTCTCCACTGTTGCATGTACCACAATCATGATAAAATTTAACCCTCAGTGGGATTAAGAAGTTATTCACCGTTTTCAGCCATTAGCAAGTCAAAATTAAAACTGTCAGAGCTGACAGTCTTTGTAGCTCAGTAGTAGCATGCTTTCCAAGCAGGCACAAGGCTCTCAGTTCCACTGACAGCACTGTAAAAAAAAGTACTAATTGCAATTTACTATTCACAGAAAAACATTAACTAATAAAACATGGCATTCTATTATGTTTTAAATTCAAGGCATCCCCCTTGTGTTCTGTATGCCCCAACTTTTTCTAAAGATATTTGTGTGTATAATATAACAAGTGATAAACAATACCTGATAACAACTTCCATCTTAATCTTCTCTAGGAAACAGGAAAGAGAAGGAAGGATGAAAAAACTCACTTTAAGACACATTTTCCTCAGCAGTATATTAAACTAAATGCCAGTTCTAGCATCAGAATGTGTCACCACTATGGCCCAAATCCAGGAATCTCTGTATAATCTATCATTTACTAGATTAGATGGCTTCATAAACTGCCTTTTCTGCTGTCTTCCAAGAGAAAATACAGCCATTACCACTGTTAGAATTGAACTAGTGATGTGATTTGTGCATTGACTGAAGTTAGTCAAAGTGAGAAAAGCAGAGAACACTGTATTTCTTCCTCAAAGGGTTTTCAGATAGTGATAATTTCCTAATTTTTTGATTGTTTTGTGGGGCTTAGTGATCAAGGACCAAGAAGACAGTGCAACAATATGGTTAACTAGCAATTCTGACAAGCAAACAATCCTTATTCCATGAAACCAAATAGCAGGAAATCTGGAAGGAGGGTGGGAATGGGTTCAAGCAAATGGAGAAAACTATTCATGTTTGAAATGTACATCAAGGCATGTTTGTACAACTGCACCCACGGACCTTCTGTATCTAAGCAAGTAATGTATTAATTAGTCTCAGTTTCCTAAGACACAGTGAAGAGCATAAGTTTCATGTGAGGCTGAGCAGAGAACCTTTTTAGTGCATCTGAAAATATATTCACCATTACAAAAATTAATTTTAAAATGCCTGAAAGCTTCATCAGCTTGATCAAGTAGAATTTTCCAAATATATCCTTTAAAATGTTCATTTCACATTCAGTCAATAAAAGGTAACTGTGGGTACATATAAACTTCTGCTTGAGCTATGCAATGGAACTTCTCTGAGCCTCAGCTTCCTTGTCTGTGAAAATTAATATAAAACTGCTTCCCAGGCCTAGAGCTTACCTCAGTGGCAAGTGTATGATGGGCATATGCAAGGCCCCAGTGTCCATCCCAGTACACACACAGAAGCCCTGGGATGTCCAGTTGTGGTGAAGACCAGTGTGACGCTAGTGTAAGAAATTTATAATGCATTTCTTCCATGGCAAAGCACTGTGCATCTGAAAGGTAACATTATTAACCCTATTAAGTGGCCACCTACTTCTGTTTAATTATTTCTAAAATAGGGAATAAACTTATTCCTAAGGCGTTCTTTTCCACCTCAAACATCTCATGTTCATTTTGGAACCACAATTTCTGCCACTTAACTCTACCTGTTTTTCCCAAATCTAATTTTAGAGACCCACAGAATAAATAAAATCTCTCTCTTGGGCAGGGAGATAGCTCAGTAGAATAAGTGTTTGCTTGGCAAGCACAAGGTCCTGAGTTCAATCCCCAGTACTGCATAAATAAATAAATAAATAAACAATAAATAAAATCTCTCTCATATCCAATAGCCTTCAGGGTTCAATGCAGATGTGAGCACTTAGTGGATTCTCCAGTTGAAAAGAGGAGAGGTTTCCAGTTTGCCTTCAGTAACAGAGAACATCTCAATGTATACATTATTGGTCATTGAAACCCAGGAAACACTAGTCAGTACTCAAAGGGAAAGACAAAGCCTGGAGTAAGACGTAGAAATACTCTGTATGCTTTGTCTCCTCTGTTTCTTTGCCTGATACATTATTCTTTTCAACTGTACAGTTTCTACTTTCTCATAGCAATGTCTAGCTCCACCTCATGAAATGACACTAAGTATACCTCCTCACTCTCTCACTCCATCTTTTGGCTTTATGTTGGGAGCTTCAGGAAGCTAAGAAATTGATCAAATGTGTGTAGGTGGGACTAGGCCTCAGGGCCTAAAGCAAACAAGCTACCTCACTCCTGAGATAAACATCCTTTTTGGTTAAGGTCAGCTATTAGTTGCTAGACAACCTTGTGTCATGTGTTAGAAACTGTGAAAGTATAAATAAATGTATGTTTGGTTATGAGGCATGTTAGTCTTGCCCATCAGACAAACCAGCGACCACCTAGCCCAGCTTTTGTCTTCTTGCCTTTCTCATTCCTTCTGTCGTTTCTCCCTGGGTAAAACCAATCACAGTGAGACCAACCAATCCCTACAGCTTTAGGTCATATAACTAAGGAATTTGTTTCTATGGTAGCTATAGGTTCAGCTAAGAAAGACAATTTGATTAGCCACATTTAACTTTTTGGGTAGCCAAATGATACCACCTACTCACTTTGAGAACACAATTAACTAATCCACACAGCCGTATTAACAAGTTCTGAAGCTAGGCTATATTTAATTATTCTACCATTGGGCCAGCCAGATAGATCAGAGGGTTAAAGAGCATACTTTGGCAGATGCAGGGACCAGGAGTTCAATTCCCGTTCTCCCTCACCCCCTGGACCCTCCATGTGCCATGCAGTCTTGCCCTTGGGCTTCATTGAGACTGTGATTGAGACTGGGCATAGTGGTACATGCCTATAATCCCAGGGTTTGGGAAGTTAAAAACAGGAAAATCACTAAGAGTCTGATCTGTTTAGTGAGACCCTGTAGTTCCTGTAATAAATACATTAAAAAATTATTCTTCCATCATATAAATGAACTTTAATAAATTATATATTTGAGAAGGAGTGTGTTGATAGAAATATGTCTAAAGCCTCAATCTGGCCTAATTAAATTTCATCATATTAGCAGGTAGAGATGGACCTGAATTCTAATTCTACTATACAAAGTAGTTTCTCTGACATTACATTTATGCAATATGAAGGTTTGTTAAATATACATCCTCATTTTCATACAGCCATATTTCTCCATCTTGGTCACAGGCAAATCATAAAAGACTTTGTCAAATACCTTGTTGATATCCACATACAGTATGCCTACATTTTTACTGTACTTCCATGCTAGAAATAATGTCAAAACCAGAAATTAAATGACATTTGTCTAACATGAATTTTCCTTAGGAAATTTAGGCTGTCTTTTACTGCTTTTATCCTCTGCCTATTGTTTTTCCTAAGTGCTCATCAATCATGTTTTTAATAACCTGTTCTAGAACTTTCCACTTAATTCCTATGATGTTTAATGGTATAGACTGAAAAGCCATATGATAATTATTCTGTACTGCAAATATATTCTAAAATAAAAGATAAGTAGAAAGCGTAAGTTCTAAAATAATACTTCAAAGTCTGGATGGTAAATACATAGAAAAGGAAAATTAAAACTACTGTGAGCCAGGTCCAGTCTTCTGCCACATTTCTCCTACACTATAGTTCCGAAACTTTAGCAGCTCTTTCTAGGAAACCCAAGCTACAAGATCTCTCAGTGCTGTAGGGTAGAATTTTAATTCATTTAGAAGAGCTGAATACCTGTCTTAGGCTTCAATTTACAGTTACTCATACTTATTTTACCTTGAGAAGTCCATCATTCTTTTTCACAAACAAAACAATAGTGGAGAAGGCCATGCTGACCTTGTGCATCCAAAAGCAATTGCATGAGTTGTACATATCTCATCCTTATTCTTCTTGCTCTAAGTATATTTTTAAAAACCTCTGTCATCTGTAGTAATGTATTTTTAAGCCTCAGACTCATTTTGAATATAAACCTTCCTGGTATGCACTTCATGCTTCCTTGTATTTACATATGTTGGAATTTAATCCCTTTATCTTGGTGACATGTCTTCAGAAATCAAAATACAATGGGAAGTATCCAGTACAGGCACACTGCTTGCAGTAGGTATAATTTCCCTTTTTGAGTATCTCAAGGCATTGGTTCAAATTTAGTTCCCTCTAGAAAGCTCCTTTTTTAAAGTGTAGTATTTGTACTTTGTGATATACTTATGGACTCTGAAATTAAATAGTTAATTTTTCTAAAGGTTCCTACCACCAACTCACCCCTTGGGGGAGCAAATCTCATTATGTCCTCTACTTTCTGTGCAATATAGTCATAACATGGAATTTACCATATAGTAGCCTTTACTTAAATATAACTAACACATGTCTATGGGGCTGAAATCTCATGTTCACTACACTTTACACCTATGACAATGTTGTGGTCTGTGTTGAAAATAAGCATCTAAATCTTCCATCTGTCCAATGGCTTATTATGGCCTCCCTGACCTATTAGCTATATAACCTTGATGTTATTAGTCAGCATGACCATACTGTTTTTCTCTTCTGTAAAATGAAGATGATCTTAAGACCTACTTCCTAAGGCTGTTTTGAGTAGTAAATGAGTTAAGGCTTGGAGTGCACTAAAAGCACCCATGAATATAGTTAGCACTTGGATAATGGTAATAATAATGATAGTAATAATAACATAAGAAATGATTCTACTTTTTTGTCCCTTTCTATTTCTGTCTTTATCTAATTGAAAGTATTTCTATCCTTATGTTCATATTTTCTCCCAAGTAAACAAATGCAACATCATCCTACTTCCTTTCTTGGCATGCTTTTAAGTAGAATATACTGTTTTATCACCATATTCTCATCTTTATAGTCAGTCCTCCTCCTGTGTGTTCTGATGATACAAACCCATGAGGCTTTCTGAGACTGTCCTGTAATCAATCTCCAGAACACTCGTGTATTGTCACTGGTTTCCTGTCACTCAGAGAAACAATGCTCTGACTAGCCAGTACATTCAGGACTGTGCACTGCTCTGAGCCTTTGTTTCTTCCAAAATCAACCACTTGTCTTTTTCCTCACAGGCTTCTTTTGATATTTCTAATAGTTGGACTATCTTTGGGGCATGGAGATGAGGTATATTTTTGCAATAAGCACTTTGCCAGAGCTAGGGAGGCTGAACGAGGTGTAAAAGCATCTGTGCTCAAACATCCCTAGACAAAGTTATCAGTAATGTGGTGAACATAGACATATATCACCTAACTTTAATGTGCCTCAATTTCTTCTTCCATTAAATGGAGAAAATGACAAAACCTGCCTTCCAAAGTTATTTCAAGAACAGAAATGTATATGATCTGCTCAGAGTCAGGCACACAGAAAATGTAAAATAAACACAATTTTCAATTCTGTGTAAGAGCCTGGCACAGACCTTCTACTGGCAAGCAGAGGAATTCAGAGCCACTACTGTTTAGAGAGCCACATTAACTTCATCTGCTTTTAAAATGCTCAGTACAGATATTGTCATATATCTCCTTGTCTGGGGGTGATTGACCACATCCTCCAGAATTAGATATTCAACAAACATTTGCTGATTATTTTCTGATATGCTGTGACAACTATGAAGAAATACTAAAACTTAACTCCAGCTACCATCTAGTACTAGTAACAATTATAATAGCTAGATATATACTATTTTAGCATAATCAACTGACTTAGTCCTTACACTAGTATTTATTGCTATTTATTAGGCACAATTATTTTTGACACAATTGAGAGCCATTAGAAAACTGAAGTACAGACAAGTTAAATAACTTAGTAAAATCCTACAAGAAGAACATATCTGATCCAGGTCAGGTTTGGAATCCAGGTTCAAGTAAGTTCAGGTTTGCCACATTTAAGCAGCATACATTATTAACTTTCTGCGATAAAGGAGGCAAATTGAAATAAATAACAATCCTATTAAAAACTGCTTAGCTGTACTTGTGTAATCCTAAAATAGAAATACTGAGAGGAGATGGGCTTAACCAAGTTGGGAATAGTGACATCCAAGCAAGTGTTTAAGTAGGCAGAGGAAGAAATTTCCCTGAGGAAATAATCTAATATCTTTTTTTTTTCTTTTTTCGATTTTAGGGAAGGACCTAGAGGGTGTTCAGGGTCTCACTACTAGATAGGACTCGGAGTGATCCACCTGTTTACAGCCTCACAAGAGCTGGGATGACAAGTGTGCGCTACCATGCCCAGTCTCAATAGCCGTCTCAGTGCACCCTGGGGGCGGGGCTGGCACAGCTGGCTGGGGTTAGAACCCCAGCCCCTGCACCAGCTTGCAGACTCTTTCATATGCTGAGCTATTTGGCAGGCCCTAATTTTGTTTTAAAATCATGAGGTGGTATTAGAAACAAAATGATAGAAAGGATGTTTTGTGGAAGAGCATACCACACTCCAAATTGTGCAGAGTCATCATTATTCATTTAAATAATATAGATATTATCCTTCCTAGCATACATTTCCCTTCTGCTGCATTGCCCTTTATACCCTCTTGACCAGGTTGATGAGTCTATGCCAAAGTAGATTCCTCCTAGTACTAATGAGAAATAATCATTCTGTAACCAAAAATCTATCATTGTTAAGCTGTGAGCCAGAAATTGAACTTTCATGCTCAAATCCCTCCTGTTAAACTGCTATATTTTCTCTTTTCTTATCCAAGAATTCATCCTGGGACATAATAGAATTTGAGATTCTATTTATGCTTTAATTGTATTGCAGAAGGTCTCTTTGCATCCCTATCAGACAACCTGCATTGTAAAACTATCATACAGCATGGGTGGCACAGTGCTGTGTGTTCTTGATAAAAGCTATTAAAAGTATTTAAAAGTTTGGTATACAAGCCAATTGATTGATTTCTGTTTTTTATGAGCAGTGTGAGCTTAGGCCAGTGAATGTGAAGCTTCTACAGACAAGTGCCCAACTGGAAACCAAAGGCCACTTACTTATTACAAAAGCTTCAGCACTGAAATTAAACTGGAATACTTAGGATTTAGATTAGAATAACATAACTGATACATAAATACCTTTTGTTTTACAAGAAAAACAAATACTATACTTGTCATGAGGTCACCACCACTGGTTTAGGCTAATTAGAATACCCTTCTAAAACTCGTTTTTTTATTGTAAAGATGGGTCCGTAAGCCCCCATTTCATAACTTGGTTGCAAAGGAGTATTTTAAGCTTCACATATTATTTATACTCTAGTTTTACTCTCCTGCCTTCTTTTTTCTTCCCTGCATTCCTTTCAACTCTTAACCCAAAGATTTGGTTTTGATCCTTTCTAACATCTCAGAATCTTGATTAAGTATTTTTCTTTTCTAATTTGTTTCTCCATTCAACCCAGGTATTTTGAGTGCAAGTGGACCAGCCACCTTTAGCAACTGGTCAGTTGAATGGCTTTTATTCACTCAGAAGTTAAACCCACAATTTCTCAGCCTTTGGCTCAGCTCAAAGAAGTCAAATCTATGAGAAGTCAAACCTAACTTGCTACCTGCAGAACAGTAGAGGAGTTCCCTTACCTTCGTTATTTCTTTATGAAGATTCACTGTTCAGTAGAATTACAGGAATTTTCAACTTCCTTTAATTATTCTCTTTGAAATCCCTCAACCCAAATTCTAATTTCAAAATTTACTTAACAGTATGTTGCCCATTAGAATTTTTTCCCAAGTGTTGATTTAAGAGCCCAACTAATTTTGCTTGATTTGCTCTTGGCTAGTAATTATTTTTTTCAGGATGATAGTAAAACACATGATCCATGATCAATTCAGCAAAAGGTATCTTAAAGATTTTACTATAATTTTCAGTATTACAGAGAAAATAAGATTGCAATTATAATGACCATATCAACTCACAAAGAAAAATGAGAATAATGTGGCAAAGTCATGCCTGGCCAGGAGAGTGGGTAGCAAGCAACATCCTCATTGAGTTTTAATATACTCTGACAAATGGAGATAGCCTGATATTAGCCTAACTGCCTTTGCTGGCTTTATAGTCATGTGACCATTAAATGGAGTCTACAGAGTTATTTTTACGAAAAAGCTAATACCATTGCTGTAGGAAATGTTACCATGAATTGAAAATAGACATGAAATCTGTATGACCAATACTTGTCGCCGGACTTTTAGAGGTAGTGTCAGTCTTGGAGAAATAAGAATCATTTTAAAGAAATATTCATTAATGGCATTGGTAGTGATTTACATACCTACAGAATAATTATTTTTACATATTAACCCATAAGTGTAAGTTTTCTAGCAGTAGGTAAATTATTTTATTACATAGTAGCATTAAAATCTACCTAACATTTATAAACAGTTTTTTCCTTAGAATATTTGTAGAGGAAAAATGGATTTTCAGGCATAAATTTCTTCCTTCAGTAATGACTAGAGAAAAACAGCTCAGAATGTACATATGCAGGGCTTAAATCCAACAATATCTCATGTTTTAATCCTTTAACAGCACTGGAGTTAACAAAATCTATCTTCAGCCGCCGATTTAAAGATTCTTTTTAAGACAGGAAAAGACTTCTTAGAACTAATCTATGACCTATAAATCCTGTTTACCACATATGAACAGGAATCAACAAAGCTTTGCTGTCTACATCAAGTGATGAATACAGAATAAGTTAAATTTGTTAGAAAAAGAATCCTCCAGTCTCCAACATTATTTTGCATATTGAGAGTAAAAATATATCAATAACAGTAATGCATTTAGGCAGAAAAGAATAATATTTTGAAAATCATTGTGCCATAGTCACTTTGCTGGAAGTATTATTTTAAATATTTTTAATATTATCAAATTCATTTCAAAATAAATCCATGAGCAAAGATAATTTGTCTTGCTTGACAAGGAAAAAAAATTCACAATAGGTGAGAAGAAATCTGACTTTAATATGGAAAAGATTTATTTAGTAATCCAACTGTGTATGTAAACAGTTGTTTTAGAGAGTTTCTAAGAGTTGGCTGATGAGTATAGCAACCAAAAACTAAATTTGAAGGGCCAGCCAGATAACTCAGAGGATTAAAGCATCTGCTTAGGCAGATACAGGGGCTGGGGGTTCCATCCTCAGCCCAGATACTGGCCCCTCCCCTGGGGCTCTCTTAGATGGTGAATGAGACTGGGCGTGGTGGTGGGTGCCTGTAATGCTAGAGCTTAGGAGTCTGAAAAACAGGTAGGATCACTAAGAGTCTGATCTGTGTAGTGAAACCCTACAGACCCTGCACTAAATAGATTTAAAATCAAATTTGAGAAGAATCTTTGTATATAGCTTTCTGCCAACGTTTGCCATATACTTGTACATTACCCTACCCTTGACTGGACATTTAAAACAGAAATATATAGCATTAATTTTAATGATTTATTTACTTATTTAGTACAGGGTTTCGGTACACAGTTCAGACTCATAGTCATTCTCCTGTCTCAGCCTCACCAGCACTGGAATTACAGAAGTGCATTACCATGCCCAGAGTTGGTAGCCAGCTCACCAGCATGGCATGCAGTACCAGGGATTGAGTCCAGTTATTTGAGTTTGCCAGTCAGGCCTTTAGACATCCACAGAAATATATAGTCTGAAACAAGAGGAAAAAAAACAAGTTTTTAATGACTTCATTCACCAACTTACTTATCCAGCTAATGATAGTATTTTCATTACCATGTCAAGTTAATAGACACTTGTCTATCATATTTTACTAAAAACATGAAATATATTTGAAGTAATGGGAAATTAACTTCCTCTCAAGTACTATTCTTATTGTCTGCAGGTGTATGTACGCCAGTGTGTATATGTGCCTGTGTTTAGCAAAGAAATTCTAGTAAACATTTCCCTTCAAGAGAATCTAAGTGGTTCTTTATTAATTCCAAAACACAAAAATGTTTTTAGCTTTAAAAACAAACTATAATATTTGATTAAGTATTGAGGTCTTTGAAATGTCTTGCAGGAATTGTGGAAATGTGGGCCTGACTATTCCATTTACAGGAAATCTCAAGAAGAATTTCCTTCTTTAGCAAACAGATAAGCAAATAAACAGTAACATCTGCTGCTACATTCTGTTAATTTTTTTTTTGGTTTGAGGGTATAAGAAAGTGTATAAAGCAAGTACTTTTAATGGAAAACAATTCATTAAAAAGCTATCGCAATTTAACTTTAACGTGGATCAATTTTAATAAATTTCAACAAATATTATGATCTGGTAGTATTCTAGTTGCTGAGGCTAACACATGCATGCACATGCATACACACACACACAGACACACACAGACACACACACACACACACACACACACACACACAATATCCTGCCTTTAATGTACTTACACTGCAGTGGAGGAGATAACCATTCCTTTAAAATGTTAATCTTATTGAGGATAACAATATTGTAAAACCTCCGTAATGGCTAGTTTTCCTTCCCCTCCTTCGTCTATGTCTTAGTTCAAGTTTCTTTAACAAAATTTCTTAATTAGAGTCACTTTTGAACACAAAAATATATTGCTTACAGTACTTGAGACTAGAAAGTCTAAAATGGAGACCCTGGTGCACTCAATATCTTCCTACGTGTTCCACATAGAAGATATCTTGTGTTCTTAATTTTCAGAAGGCTACAACAAGTTCTTTCAAGTCTCTATTGTTAGAGCACTAATTGCACACTAAGAGGTGGAGCTCTCTTCATTTAATTACCTCTGAAAAGCCCAATATCTTGACACCACCACCTTGGGGATTAGATTACAACATATGTTAAAGGTATTCAAGCATTCAGACCACAGCAAAGTGCCCACCACAAATTTCGTTGAGAAACACATTATCCATGATCTCATAGAATGCTGTATTTACCTATGTTTATCAGGGTATTTACACTCTAAAAATCTTTTGTTGCTTGTCTTTATTCCCCTTTGTAACTTCAGTAATGAAGCTTCTTTCATACCTCAGCACTTGGCTCATACTGTTCAAGAACAATTTTGTAGGGTGTGTGAACAAGTAGACAGAAAAACTGACCAGGAAACTATGGATGGAATAGATATTTGGAGTCAGGAATAAAAGTTAGTAGAAACAGACGATGAATTTTATTTTGGAAAATTGGAACATGTATGAGACATCTAGTTTAAAATGTCCTTTAGACAAGGAAATAATTAAGGTTTATTGAAAGGAAGAGTTAATGTTTAATTGCTCAATCAATCTTGCATACCTATAACTAGTAATCCAAGCAACAGATTTGACGATAACAATATGTAATATAGCAACCATTGTTAATTTTCTGCTCTTGTTTTAAAATTTGGTATCAATTTTATTGTTTTGTGTTACTTTGTTTTGTCTTTGTTCTTGTCATTTTTTCTCTTTAAAATAAAGAGTTAAATATCCTTCATATCAAACAAATAGTATATATATATATATATATATATATATATATATATATATAGTCTTCTACCATTTACTGAAAGCTCACTATATTACCCAACATTTTGACAAGGTTTCATAAATTTATTTCAAATTAAAAATTTTAAGGGCCGGGGAGATGGCTCAGTAGAGTAAGTGTTTGCTTGGCAAGCATAAGGGCCTGATTTCAATCCCCAGTTCTGAAAAAAAAAAGTCAAATTAAAAAATTTAAAACCAGGCCAGGGAGATGGCTCAGTGGAATAAGCACTTCCCTGGCAAGTGCAAGGGCTTAAGTTCAATCACCAGTTCCGCAAAAAAATAAGTAAATAAATAAAATAAGACCAAGATTTAGAACAGTTATATAATGTGCCACAAGGTCAGCAGTTAGTGTATTAGTTCAAGCCTAAGTATATTTTCCTTTAGAGCTTGTTATAGGCATGAGTAATTAAGTTTCGCTGGTAGACATAATAATTGTTCTTCTATGAATGATAGAGGAAATCTTAAATAAATTAGGTAATTTAGCACAATGATTAAGCAGGCCAAGGGAACACTTATATTTTAGGAGTCCAGGGAAGAGAAAACACATCATAGGTGACTGAGGAATAATTATACAAGAGCACAAATAAGGGAAGAGAACATTTCCAGGAAGTGGTGATCATGATTTTCAAATACCATCGAGGATCAAATAAAATATGGATTAAAAGACTACTGGTTGTCAATTACAAACTTTTAAACAGTCACTTTCAGTAAAGTGGTCAATATGAAGCTATAGTGCATTGGTTTACAGAACTGGTTAAAATGTAAGAAAATGGGGGGGAAGGTATTACTCTTTTGAAATGGGACAGTACATTGAGAAGAAGCTAAATCAGGGTAAGTCTGTCGAATAAATTAAAAGGTGGAGGAAAAAGAAAACTACATTCCATGAAGGGATATGCACTATTTATCTGGATAGTAATATCGTTGACAAGAAGATTTTTACAGATCAAGTTAGAGAGTAAGTTTCCTTAAGGCCAAAGAGCACAGAAACGTGCAAGGGTGGTCACATAATGCTGCATGAAATAGCATAATGCAACACAGTAGCACAGGATTCCCATTGTCAATCCCCAACAAAGGCATACAATCGATGATGATGCAAGTTTTGAAAATTAATAAATTCCCTATGTGCAAAATGTTTGCCATCACTATTCTAATGGGAGAAAAAGATGTTGTGCTCTCCTGCCCTTTATTCTGCTTTCAAATAAAGTATGTCATATTTCTAAAGGTAAGAAACTATCATCTCAATCTGACATACTCAAGATACTAGGCAGTTTCCTGGGTTTTTTTGTTTGTTTGTTTGTTTGTTTGTTTTGTTTTGGTTTAGTTTTGGTTTTGGTTTGTTTTTTCAGAACCAGGGATTGAACTCAGGCTCTTGCGCTTGCCAGAGAACTGCTTATTCCACTGAGCCATCTCCCCAGCCCCAGTTTCTTTGTTAGTAATGAAAATACTTAGCAGTAAAGTCTGTATGCTGAGGGCTTACATTAACAAAATAGATTCTAACATGCCTATTTCTAATTCAACATTATAAATGTCACACATAACAAAGAAGATTGAATTTCTTTTGGCATGAAATATGCACAATCTTCTATTTCTACCAAATCCAAACTGAAATATTTGTCTTTTATCTCTGACAGTAATCTTTCAAGCTTTGTCATTTACCAATGAGAATACTATTGCTAACATAGATAACTTTGACAACATGAATTGTTGCTTTTTTGGTAGCTAAAGAAATTTTGTTGAGAACAAAGATTACACTGCATATTATATTGCCTATCTATTTATATATAGTTTAGATAATACATTCTGCACATATATATGCACATAAGTGTACACAAACACACACACATATATGTGTGTGTGTGTGTGTGTGTGTGTACAAAGAAGTATGGTATGTGAGCATAACCTTTAAATGTCCAAAGTACTTTCACTAGTTATCAAATTTCAAACTCTAAAAATCTCTGGAAAGTGTAAGTAATAGAAATCATGCAAAATTTAAAGATAAGCTACCTGGATCTTGGAAAATTTTGTTTATGTATCCTGTTGTCATTTGAAATAAGCATTGGAGACAGAAGCAATCTCCATAAAACCAATCCAACATATTCACACTATAACCATTCGTCTCTGCTTTACAAAGAGCTCCTAGTCAGCTCATTTTGTCTTTTGGTGAATATTTATGATTCAGTTAAATTTCTCTGCCTCAAGAAATACTCTAGTTTTTACTCTATTTATATTAAAATAATGATGAGACTAAAGGTTCAGAGAAATGAGAAGTTCAAGTTAACTGAATTTGGTGATTAGCTTAAACTTAAATAGAACTTTTCAAAAATTGATACTTTTGTTGAAAACTATTCATAAATATGAATCCGCTTTGCATCTTAATCTAAAAGATCATAATGAAATGTTTTATAATTGAAGATTTTACAAGATGTGAGTGATGTCATTTCAAACATGAGTTTATATACTGTAGTGCTCTAAATATAGAAAATATTTTAGAATAAAGAAAACATCTAGTGGTCCCAGGACAGCATTTGCAATTTTTTAATGCCTTTTTCTGTGTAGCTAAAACAGCTGTGGATTTGGAGTAAGAAGACAACTCTGAGTCCATTTCTGCCACAAAGTAGTGACACAGCCCTAATAACATCTCTTTCTTCCTTTTTACCTCATTTTCCCAATAGTTAGAGAAAATAAGAGCCTAAAAATTGATATCCATCCTGGTTCTACCTTCACTGTCTTTCTGTGGCTTGCATTATACTCACTTGCTCCTCCACAGGAAGAATCCTGATCAATTGTGTTTTACAGCTAGTTGGATTCTGATTCATTGCAACATTAGTAATTCTAGGTGCAGTTCCCCAAAAAACAGAAATAAATTTAAATTGAGCAGGCATTACTCCTTCAGAATTTCCAATAGCCAAGAGGAAATCCAAAGGATATTGTGCTCCCCTACATGTGAGACAGTAGGAATAATAGCTTGTAAACTTTTAAGGGGGTAAACTTGGGCCACTGCCATCTAGTCTTCAAAGCCATTTTGCCTAATACACAATAGATATTCAATAAAACTTTGTTAAATAAATGTATTAGATACTGGGCACGGTGATGTTTACCTGTAATCCCAGAGCTTGCAAGACTGAAAACAGGAGGATCAATACAATGCCAATCTGTGTAGTGAGACCCTGTACACCCTGTACTAAATACATTAAAAAATTAAATGTATTTGAAAAGCCAACCCCTTCATTATATAAGATTTAAGATTCAATACATTATATAAAAATCTATCCCACTTTGATTTGCTTTCTAAAATTGGAAGAATTTTAGTTTCTTTATTCATATTGTTATTATATGGTCTAATTATAAAATGAATAGAGCTTTATTTTAAATTTTCCACTTAAAAATGAATGTCTGAGTTTGGCTAAATTTCCAACCAGTCATTTTTATGCTGTATTCTGTAAAAGCACAATTACATTTC
Source organism: Octodon degus (assembly GCF_000260255.1). NCBI lineage: Eukaryota > Metazoa > Chordata > Mammalia > Rodentia > Octodontidae > Octodon > Octodon degus. The sequence continues at coordinate 1,694,196 of NW_004524827.1, read as the reverse complement.
CCTAAGTATTGACAATGATATGTAGCAAAGTAAATTCAGGTTTAATATTATGTTTGCTCAATGAACATGCACATTTGGAGGCCAAAAGGATGCATAACATCACTGAAGTTGACCCTATCTTGGTTAATTAAGCAAACCAGTATGTTTCTTCTTTGCACTGTTAAACCTGCACAACGAGGAAGCAAGGAGAAAACTTTTCAAGGGAAGGAAAACCTAAAATTCTCCTGTGATCAGGTGGGATTGCAGTTGCTGAGCTTTAAAGCATAGCACAAAGCTGGATTTCACTTTTATTTAGGTGGCCTAACCTGAGTGGAATTAATGTTTCAATTGCTGTGATTATTATATATTCTGCATGTTTCAATCAGTAGTTCAGGCTTTGGATTTATATCTTGCGACAGGTTTATGAGGAGTACAATTTAAAAAGCAATTTTAAAAAATGAAGTAGAAAATGTTTTCTTTTCTTCATATCTTACAGAGATCTCCTTGTTTGGCCAGTAAGGATAAATGTTTGAGGCAATTCTGAGTGAGTTGCACATACTTTAGTCACAAGGAAGAACACTAAAAATGGACAGGAAGATCATGAGTGCCTAGCAAAAATCTTCTTTCCTAGAAATTGTTAGAGTGATGACTTCCTTCCTGTAGAGATGTTGAATATTCAAAAGTGTATATTTCAATCAAATGAGTTTTATTTGTTTGATAATTTTACTGAGGTGGAGCCAGGGAGATGGCTCAGTGGAATAAGTGCTTCCCTGGCAAGCGCAAAGACCTGAGTTCAATCCCTGGTCCTGCAAAAAATAAAATAAAATAATAATAATAATAATTTTACTGAGAAACAAATAGCAATCAGACAGCTTCAAAATCGATTAGTAGGACAGTTTCAATAATTAATACATTGCATATTGTTGTCTTAGTGGTTATTCATTGTACAAGATGCAGACATGATATCCTGTTTACAACCATTATTAGAACAAATCTTTCTATTCATTGAATTAAGAGAATGCAGCTGTATATCTATCCTATTTTGAATATACAAATACAAAATGGTCCTTTATTTATATCCTCTTTTTTTGTTTATTTCTGTCAGAGATGGATATTCCATTGTCATTTAAATATGGTAGGTGCGTGAATTCAGCAAAATAATCCAATATAGTCCAGTAGTCCATAACAGTGGTTGGTTATCCATAGGACTGGCAATGTCAGAAGTTATTGACTTGAGCCTTTTACAGCTCAGCATATTAATATGGCTTTACTTTTTATACCTCATTTTCATACTTTTGTGCTGCATGCTTAAAATCAAGATAAAGCAAGACCTATATAACAAGAAATGTAACTTTTTTATCTGATGAGGTCAGTCAAGTACCCTCAGGATTTATCCTGAAACCCTGTAGCACAGTTTGTAGATCCTTTGTCATTGTCAGCCATGTGGATGATTCATGGCCATTGCCTGACCCATTTACTCTCTGTGAAAGCCTGAGAGAATGTTTTCTCTCCATGTGACTCTCCTTAGGCACACTCTACATCATCGATCACTTTCCTCTCAAATGACTCATTTCAAACCAAGGTTTATCAACCTTATTACTGACTTCCCAGGCTGAGTAAATCATCATTGTGTATACTTTGGTTTTGGGGTTTTTTTGTTGTTATTTTTGTTGTTGTTGTTTTGGTGGAACCAGGTATTGAACTCAGGCCCTTGCCATGCAAGCGCTTATTCTACTGAGCTATTTCCCCAGCCCCCATTGTGTATACTTTGTAGACTCAGATTGTTTCATGCTTTGTAGATGTTTGCCAGAAACACTGGCTTTTATACCCCAGATGCCACAGGAGTCCTACCCTAATTTGTGATAATCCAAAGTGTCTCCACAAATTGCCAAAAGTTTCCCCATGAGCCATTTCATTCATAACCAGAAACACTCTTGCTGGGAATGGATGTGTACTCCTATAATCCCAGCTACTTCAGAGACTGAGATGGGCGAACTTAAAGTTTAAACCCAGCCTGCACAACATAGTAAGACAATAAAGAGAGGAAGGGGGGAGAGGAAAGAGACCGACAAAAGGGGAAAGAGAGACAGGTAGAGACAAAAACAGAGACAAATACAGGCAGAGAGAGAGAGACAGAGGGAGGAAAAAAGAAGGGAGGGAGGGAAGGAATAAATGAGAGAGAGAGAGAGAGAGAGAGAGAGAGAGAGAGAGAGAGAGAGA
>NW_004524827.1:1688291-1691897 GCF_000260255.1 Octodon degus | reverse complement strand
AGAGAGAGAGAGAGAGAGACAGAGAGAGAGACTGTTTACATCTCTTTTCATTGCTAGTTGATTGTCATTATTTTCCATCAAGATTTCCCAACCTACTCTTGGTATTAGTAAGGCAGAATCTATTACTACCTGCTCACTTTTTACTCAACCCCTCTCTAGATTCTGATAGCTTCATTTTTACCTTTGCAACCTTCCTTCCTATTCCTCTTTTGAAATTTCCTTTGTTGGTAGATTTAGATAATTATCAAGTCCATAGAACAATTCATATTGAAAATCACTAAACTACATGCATTTAGCCCAAGACCTGCCATTGTGTTCCTTTTAATACAATGACAACTCTTTTGGTAATTTTATCTCTAATTAACTTGTCATAGCCTACATTGTTCTAAGTCTTAAGCAAGAGAAATATATTCTTCACACATAGAATATAGGCACAGTTTGCATGATATTAAATTGGCTTGTCTCTTGGGAATGAAAAAGATAGAAAAATGTTGATGATTAATACCATGTGTTTAGATAAAAGTACAGATATTCTATAGCAAAGGCCAATATGAGTATGACCCCTGAAGGACTTAACAATCCATTCTTCTACCTCAAAAATACATTTATCTATCTATCTATCTATCTATCTATCTATCTATCTATCTATCTATCTATCCATCCATCCTATCTATGTACCTTTGACCTATATACAAAATGGCCTTCCTTAGCATTTCTCTCTTCTCCTATATTTTTCATTCTCCACATCTTCACTCTTTATGTTTTTGTCTTTTACCTTACTTTAGACCTTTAATATGGGGATTTCTTAGCTCTTGTAACTTTGCTCTGTGCTAAATAGCTAACATGGGTACAGATCTCTGAAAAAGAATACATACTTGGGAAGATTCACATGACAGAGTATGGCCAGAAATATGGAGGGCTTTGGAAACAACATCAATGCTGAGGCTGGCAGCACCATAGAGGACAGGTTATTAGAGAGTTCATAAAATTAGTACATCTATGTGGCAAATATAGAAAGAGCATAGAGAATCACAAAGAAAAATAACTACAAATTCCACCACCCCAATACAGTTACTACTTAGAGCTTTGTGTGTTTCCTCCTAAATCAGCTATCTGTTGAACAAAGATTTGAGATTGTATTTATTTTAGCTTTGGGGTGGGAAAAGATAGCACAGCCTTTGGGGTGTGTGTGTGTGTGTGTGTGTGTGTGTGTGTGTGTGTGCAAGAATGATTTTCTTTTATCATCAAGATAGGAAATTTCTAACACCTTAGAAATTTTCAGGTAACTAAGAGCAGAACTCTTTTCAAACAAAGTCAGATAAAAGGAAATTTTTCAAAAAAGATAATAGGTATATTGACAATAAAAAACAATAATTATAGTTGGGCCTAATTAAACACAGAACTCTATCGTTCTGTTGCTTTCTAGAGCCATATGATTACTTCACCTTTGTTTCTTTTTTTAATCTCTATTTCTGCCTTAACATGTACTCTATTTTTGAGTTTCACTAGGGATAGTAACGTTTTCTCTGCTTCCTTATTGTATTGTAACTTCTCGTTTGGCTCAGTATGACCACAGGTCTTGGCTTCTGCTTCAAGATTTCTAAGAAATAAAGAGTATGATTACCCAAGAGGTTAAATATCCAATTCTAGTTCAACTAACTTGGTTGCAGGAAGTGGCGGAGAGGATCAGACATGGGGATTCCTTGTCAAGAGTTCTGAGCTAAGAGACAGTATATCTAATATGTTTACATGGTTGCAGAGTTTTTGCATTTTCTATGATTGAATAACCTTCCATTGCACTAATGCTCTGAGTTCTTTGTATCATTTCTGTTCTCTTCTAGAGTGCAAATGAGGAAGGAGATTGAGGAACATGGGTGGACACATTTTAAGGCCCAGTTCTTGAAGTATCACACACCACTTTCGCTCACACATTCCATTATCATAGCCAGAACTCAGTCTCATGACACCATCTAAGAGAAATAGCGGTTGGAAAATTTAGTCTATTTGCCTGGGAAGAAAGAAAGCCATGGATGTTTATGAGATGCAGACAGACACTTTGATTTTGAAGCTGATATTTAAGAGGATAGCCATACCTTCGGCTAGCTTGTGCTTTCAGGAAATGTTATGCTGGATATAGGTTAAGAGACTGATTTGAGTGGTAGTTTTGTTATTGTATGGTTTTATCACACATTTTTATCTTTAAAATTACTTGAAGTAAGATTGTCAACAACAAAAGCTGATTGATATAAGACAGATGTTGATCTATGTCTTTTAAAGGGTGCATTGCAATGATAATCTAAATTTTCAGCATGAAGGATTTAAGAGGAACTCTAAGGCTCTGCCTTGTTTACACTCCTTTGAAATTAATTTGAAATGGTATTTCTTTAAAATAAGATGTCCTTGCTAATGTAGAATACAATTCAATAAAAACAAATAATACAGAAATGTGTCATGTCAACTTACTCATAAAATAAATGAAGAAAATACATGTCTGTATAAAATGAGAATGAATATAACTGTAATCAAACTATGTAGTACTCTGCCCACTACCAGAAACAACTTAACCATAAATCAGTGAAGATGACTCTGAAGTCATCAGCTTGTTCTGATAAGTTAAATTTGGAACTAGTTTTCAGGTATTGCAAACTAAAATATATTTGAATTTCATCTTAAAAAATGAAGATTTTTTTAAATGTCCCAGAAATTTTAGTATCTGTTTAATATTAAAGATGTATTCACAAAATTTTTTGGGGGGTTATCACACACTTTTCCCATTTTGAGTATTTCCTTTTGGAAAATTAGCTACTATAAAATGTGAAATAACTTTTTTTTTTTTGTACCTGGGATCAAACTCAGGACCTTGCACTTGACAAGCATGCACTTTTGGTGCTAAGCTGTCTCCCTGGCTCAGGCTGACATTTTATTACTGCTTCATGGGGAAAATATATAAAATGAAAAGATTGAAATCCTCATCCTTCAATGGCTTCAATTTTATTTCTAGTTTTAAAGGATTACACCTTTGACATATCTTAAGGCCTAAATTACTATTACATATGAAATGAATGAAAATATTGTAAGTTTACTTATCTAAATAAATAATTTTATATCTTGGGCTGAGCCTTTTAACACAGGAATACTTACATTAATAGAAAATATTAATTTTATATTTACCTTTCAGCTGGTACAGGAGTTTTTATGATTTTTAAATTGAAGTTAGGTCTACAAAACATAGATAAAACTTGAGCAAAGGGGATGGAAGATTGACTTAGAAGGACATTATTATGAAGCTGTGCATAATTGTTTATTTTTATTTATTTTGAAGTCTACTAAAGCAAGTTGGTCAAACATTATATAATGTGCAGTATTTTGTTTTCTAGGATTTATGGATTTATACTGCACTTCTATTTTATTCTAAATATACTGTATCTGAAATGCTTACTATCTCTTGAAAATTTTTCTCGTGTGTCTCACATTCTAAGCAAGGACTTATGAAAATCATCTTTCTTTCTTAATAGTTATATGTACTAACTTTCTTACATAATTACATAATTTTGTAATATCTGTAATTTTAAGAGTTGAAAGTCATATTTCTGTAACATATATATA
>NW_004524827.1:1681423-1688191 GCF_000260255.1 Octodon degus | reverse complement strand
CATCTTTGAAAAGAGAAATAACAAATGATTGTGTGAATTAAGATTATATTACCTTAAGGATCAATATTCTGAGTGATATTATGAGCTAGTTTGCAAATAGCATAAAGTACAGTGGTTTTATTACTAACACATGGATTTTAAAATATTTTTGAGCATCTATATTCTCCTTGGAATCACATAGAATGCTAGGGATACAGCAGTAAATAAGATATTCCTACTGTAATGTTTTATTAACCAACAAGACTGAAGTTGGTTCTCAACTCTATCGCATTTTTCAAATTATATTGAAAAAAAGGTAAAGCAGAATTTCATAACAAAACGCTAGGAGAATAACAAAAGCCAATATATTATATATTCTCATCTTCAAAGTATTTTGAATGCAAGATATGGACATAAAATATCTCCAACTGAAATTAGCACAAATCTTCATTTTCAATGAACTGAGAGACCGTAATGCTATAGCTACCTTCATTTTTCTCCCTTTTCCCTTCATTCTTTCCTCTTTCCTTTGTACTGTTTCCTTTTTCTTTTAAATTACTTTCCACTTTACAATATCTGTTGTACATTCTGAACCTTATTTACTCTTTCAACTTCTTGTATCATGGAGATAATTCTATTTTTACACATGTGATTCTGATTGATTTAACTTATGAGTATGGTCTCAAGTTGCATCCATTTAACTATATAAGTCATAAGTTTACCCTTCATTATGACTGCGTAGTATTCCGTTATATAAAAATAACACATATTTTGATCCATTCCTCAGTTTTTTAGCATTTGGGTTGTTTCTAAGATTTAGCTATTGCAAATTATGTTTCTATAAATTTGGGAGCACATACATCATTGTGCTATTATTTTTTAATTCTTTTAGAAAAATACCCAGGAGCAGAATAGCTGGATAGAATGGAACCTCTGATCCTAGCTTTTTAAAGACTCTCCACACTGAATTCCATAGCAGTTGCACCAGTCTACACTCCCACAAACAGTGGAGAAGGGTTCCTTTATCCTGAAGCCCTTCCAGCATTTGTTAGTGGTTGATTTCTTGATGATAGCCATTCTTCTAGGGTCAGATGGAAGTTCAGTGTTTTTTATAACTCTTGAATGACCAATAATGCTGAACATTTTTTTCATACATTTATTTGCCATTTCTATTTGCTGTTCTGAGAAGTGTGTATTAAACTCAGATGCTCATTCTTTGACTGGGTCCTTGAAATGGGGGAGGGATTCTGAGTGTTTTCAATTCTTTATATGCTCTGGACAAGTTTTTTGTCAGAGGTATGATTGGATAAAATTTTCCCCACTCTCTGTGTTGTCTTTTTACTCTGTTAGTTATTTCTTTTGCTGTGCAAAACTTCTTAATAAGATGATCCTGGCAAGTGCAAGGGCCTGAGTTCAATCTCCAATTCTGGAAAAAAAAAGATGAGATCACAGTTGTTGATTCTTTGAAGTATTTCCAAGCAGTCTGGGTTCTGTTCATGCAGTCTCTGCCTACAACCATCTTTTCAAAATTTCTACCTTCTTTCTCTTCCAGTAGGTTTAGTATTTCTGCCTTGATATTTAGATCTTTGATTCATTTTTACTTTAATGCATGGTGAGAAACATGAGTCTGGTATTTGCCTCTGGCAGGTGAAAAGTCAGTTTTTCCACCACTGCTTATTAAAAACACTATGCTTCTTCTAGTGAGTATGTTTTGCCACTTTGTCAAAGTTAAGGTGGCTGAGTGTGTTTTCAGTTATGTCTGCATCTTCTAATCTGTTTTTTTCCTCAGATGTGTTTTTTTTGCTTTTTTTTTTTTTTTTTTTTTTTTTTTTTTTTTTGCAGTACCATGCTGAATTTATCACCATACCTTTGTAGCATAATTTCAAGTCAGGGATTGTAGTGTCTCCTGCTTTTCCTTTATTGCCCAGAATTGCCTTTGCTATTCTAGGTCTCTTCTATTTGTAAGTGAATTTTGGGAATATTTTCTCTAGATCTGTGAGTTATGTTAGTAGTATTTTTGTTGAGATTGCATTAGATCTCTATAACAATTTTGAGAGTATGACCATTTTCCCTGTGTTGGTTCTTCCTATCCAAGAGCAAGGGTTATCTTTCTGTTTTCTGATATCCCCTTCAGTCTCCTTTTTTCAGAGTACAGTCATTTTTAATATACAGATTTTTACTTCCTTTGATACATGGATTCCTAAATATTTCTTTTCTTCTGCTATGCTATTTTGAAACAGGTTGTTTCTCTAATGTGAGTTTGTTTAAACTCTTTCTCTTATCACATGTACAGTATTAGGAAATTAATGCAGCCTTCACATCTAATCTTAGGCTATATTACCCAAAAAGTGTAAATAATATCTGTCTTGTATGTATATTATGAGGATTCGGTGAGTAAAATATATAAAATACTATATCAGAGAGCTTTTTACATGATTACATGTTCAGAAAATGGTCATTATTGTAGGAAATCTTGTCACTTACAGTGATCACTTTTAAATTGTTATTTCAGCTAATGGCAATTATTTCATTAATAATACAAGCCATACAATAGTTGAAAAATAAATCAACTATTGTTTGATTTGCCCATTTGTTTTATTAATTATGTAAAATGGAATTGAAACTGTTTGGCTATTATATATTTGGAGTAAAGTATTTTATTTTAGAATCCACAAACTATACTTATTCAGCACAGTAATCAAGAAGCAAAGACACTACAAAAATCTACATATACTACTTGTATCCATTTCTCAAAATAAACAATATACCTAGAAATTCAGACTTATTTCCTACCATCAAGGAATATGCTGTCTAGGGGAACTTAAGCAGGGTACACACTGTTTTGGCTAAGTACCCCATTTGTAAAGTAACAAACATGCAGTACCAATGTAAATGACATTTCCACTTGAGAATACATTATGGGACTAAGACATCCTAATTCCTCAATAGATACTCTAAAACTTTTAAGAAATCTTTAAAATGTGAATAACATTGTATATAATTTTGATTAACACTTGTTCTAGTGTAATTTGGAGGAGAGGGAAATAAATGAAGTTCTCACTTATATACCTGTTAATGGAGGAAGACAAATTGTTACCCCAGGAGGTTTTCCAGTCTTACAATGCCATTAGACTCAAAAATTTAAATACTAATTTTTGAACTTTTGGAAAAGTTTCATTGAGGGAAAACTAAAAATGATGAAGTTGATACTGCAACACTAGATACACTTTTCCAGAAAATAACCATAGGTAATTTTATCAGAAAATAAAATGAGGCTGACCCACAATTGCGCTTTCTTTTACTTTCATACATTTTTGGAAGACATTAGAGTAAATATATATGAATAAACATTTCTCCAAGAACATTGTACATATAATTATCAAGCAGATTTTTTAAAATGTTCAATATCACTAGATCACTAGTCATTAGAAAATGCAAATCAAAACCAGGATTAGATGTCACCTCATGTCCTTTAGGATAATCACTCAAAAAGCAGCAACAACAAAGCAGAAAATAATAAGTACTTATGAATATATTCCTAAATAGAGCCGTCATGTGATTCTTAAATACTAATTTGAGGAATTTACACAAAAGAATTTAAAGTAGACCTTGAAAAGTTATTTATGCCCTTATGTTCACAGAAGCATGACTCTTAATAGCAAAGAGGAGAAAGTGGCCCAGGCATTCATCAGCTGATAAATAAATAAACAAAATATTAAACATGCATACAATGGAATGGTATGGCCAAAAATGAGATTCTGTCATATGTTCCAACATGGAGTAACCTTTAACACCGTGTTGAGTGAAATCTACCAGTCACAAAAAGACAAATATTGTATGATTCCATTTATTTGAGAATGTAGAGTAGTAAAAATCGTACAAACAAGAAGATAAATGGGAGCTGTTGAGGGAGGTGAAGACAAATAAGCTATTTCATAGGTATAATGCTTCAGATTTGGGGCTGGGGAGATGGCTTAGTAGAATAAGTACTTCCCTGGCAAGCACAAGGGCCTGAGTTCAATCCCTGGTTCCGCAAAAAAAAAAAAAAAAGTTTCAGATTTGCAGGAAGACACGTTCTGAATACTTGTTGCACAACACTGTAAATGTGCTTTCCTTGCCGAAATGTACTTTTAAAATGCTTTTATATCTTTTATATCACATGTTTTTATCATAATGAAATGAATTTAATAATGTTTAAAATATGTAAATACTTAAATTTCACTATATTCCCAAAATATAGTTTAGACCTATTGTATTTTTTTATTTCTTATTTTATAATTTTATTCTTTGTATTTTAGGGAAGGGTCTACAGGATGTTCAGGGTCTCACTACTAGATCAGACTCATAGTGATCGGCCTATTTACAGCCTCCCAAGAGCTGGGATTATAGGCTTGCGCCACCACATCCATTCTCTGTTGCCCTCTCAGTGTGCCCCGGGGCTGGGGCCAGCACAGCAGACCCAGGGATTGAACTCCAGGCCCCTGAGCTTGCTTGCAGGGGCCCTAATCTGCTGAGCTATTTGGTTGGCCCCCTATTGTATTTTTTTAAAATCAACTTTGGCTACTACTGGAAGCAACTTGAGTTCTTATTCATCTAAAATGAGTAAAGTGCTTATTAGTGACAGGAGTAAATTTTAGATATGTGTCTCAGAAGAATATTTGCAAGCTATAAAAGAAAAAAATGTAGGTTATTTGAACAACTGTTGTTAAAAAGCTATAGATTTCTATTTCCTGTATAATTTTAAGTGCCACAATAAATAACACTATTTAATTTTAACAGATATCCTCAGAATTACGTAGTGTACCAAGTTTACATAGAGAGTACATTTTCCCCCTTTTATAGGTGACTTTAAAATCCTTACAGGAGCATTCATTATTTTCCCATTTACCATCACTGGATGACATCAGTCTTGAAAATATTTTTTCAGTTTCCTTATATACCCATTTCCTTTTGCCAATATCTTACTCTTCCTTTTTGCTTTTGAATTTAGATATTAAAACAGATGAAAAGAAGAGTACTACTTACACATAAACACTTGAACTGAATTTTTTATCATTTGCTTTTCAGAAAAAAAACCAATTGTATGAAATTGATAGCAACACTTTGATATATCCGCAGGTCCCCAGGGAAAAGCAATGTGCTTAAACAGATAATCCGATTTTATGAGCACATAGCTGAAGTCTAGCACTGCACATTTGTCTTTATTCTCCTCTGTTTTTCAAGCACTATGAAAACATATTAGGTACCTGTTTTACTTTCCAACCATGGACTTCAAAGCTTGTGACAATACACAGCCTTTGCATTGCTGTTTTTCATGATGCACTTCAAAGTATAGATCAGTTTCAGCTTGGAATCTTAATTTGACTTTGTTAATAAGAAACAAGAAATGCAGTATATGAACTCATTTTATTATCTACCCTCACTGAGAATTGTGATTTGGATTCCATTCAAACATAAATTACTTTAAATGTTCCTCTTATGTGACTGATGAATGTTTTCAATATGTTATAATATTTTACTTATAAAACTGCATTTAGAACTCTTTAGTGTACATCAGATGAAATTACATGGCTAGGGATATTGACTATTGCTTGAAATTACCATCATATTAGCAAAAAAATTCTTTATCTTTGTCTTTCTTCTACTTTTAATGATATACCAAGCCAAATCAATATCTAACATATTGGGCCATTTACATGGGTCTCAGAAATTCAATTGTTCTTCTTTATAAATGTGCAAAGAATTAAAAAGTCTATCTCCAAGCATTGAGCAAAAGATCTCCTTATAACTGAGTTTATCCTTTACTCTATAGTAACATATCAGTGTTGATATATAGGATAAATCATATGTAAGTGATATTTTTTCAATTCCAAAGTAACCACATGACAGAGATAAGAAATTAGGGAATCCCCTCCACTATGCTGCCTGTAAAATGTGACATTTTTTGCTACAAATTTGATGGCAAAAAGGCAAAACACACTCAAAGAGCTAACCAGATATTAAAAAAGAAACCTAACTCTTTATGACATAGAGAAATTTATTTCAAATCTCTGAAAAGGAAACACAGTCAAGTGAAAGAGTATAGTGCTATGTCACCCATTCAATAAAATTCTATAATGCCATTACTATTTATATAACATTTCTTCATTCTAGGCATAAATTAGTTGCCCTTAGAAACCACAGCAACTGTTTTAAATTCTCATTAACTAAAGAGTACCTTGCTTGCAACACTTAGCCACTCATACAAAATTATGAAAAACAGTCTAACAGTCTTACTACAAGAACATACAGCATTTAGAAGGATATATAATATAATACATATTTGAACAGACAGTGTTTTTGTGATAATCCGATGAAGAGTGTGGTTGTAAGATTGTGTGGGGCAAAAGAATATACTATTCTGGAAATCCCAGACAGCAATCTTCTGCCATTAACTAGCTGTGTTATTTTTAGATAAATTACTTTCATCCTCTGAAGTTCAGTACATATGACTGCAAACTGAAGGAACTGAATTTCTCAATAATGTCTGAGATGGTCCCTTTCAAGTCTGATTTGGTATTCATCATTCTTTTTATTAGTTTGAAAGGGAACACAATAATAGTGTATACATCAGTGTCAAAACAGACCTGGGGGCCAGGGAGATGGCTCAGTGGAATAAGCGCTTCCCTGGCAAGCGCAAGGGCCTGAGTTCAATCCCCAGTTCTGAAGAAGAAGAAGAAGAAGAAGAAGAAGAAGAAGAAGAAGAAGAAGAAGAAGAAGAAGAAGAAGAAGAAGAAGAAGAAGAAGAAG
>NW_004524827.1:1669162-1680678 GCF_000260255.1 Octodon degus | reverse complement strand
GGATTTATCCTGAGATCCTGTACCTCAGATTGTAGAATCTTTGTCAGTGTCAGCCATGTGGATGAGTCACGGCCATTGCTTGGCCAATGTGCTCTAACCTTCTTTGAATCTCATTTTAATCACCTATAAGTTAAAAGGAAAGTACTGTCAGTCTCACAGATATATGGGGATCAAAATAGTGTAGGTAAGATGCCTAAATTCGTACCTGGCCCTTCTTAGTGCTAAATAGATCACACTCACTTAAGTTAAGCCAACTATTCTTATAGTTAGCTCAGTCCAGGAAATTATCCACTTTCTTCCCATCAATATTGTTGATCTTAGTTATGACATCAATACAAGCGTATGACAGAAAGTTCTGAAAATACCCCTCTGAATCATAACACGTTATTATTTTTCCATGAATATGTCTACTTTTTCTTTGAAAAATTGCATCCCATTGCCTTTAGTCTTTTTAAGCATGCTCTTTCACTTGATAATATTTATAAACATTTTTCCTAGTGACTGATTGTCTTTTACAGTCAGTTTGTAATGATTATACAGTATTTTATATTTATAAATAATTGACAGTGAAATGTCAACTATAATATTAGGAATTTGAGTGGGTTGCTTTGGCTATTGTAAATAATATTTCAATGAATGACTTCATCTATACATTGTTATGGAAATCATTTTGTGAGGACAAACTCCTATTAACATAATTACTGTGTACACAAATATTTTCATTTAAAATCTTTTCATGCATAACACAAATTGCCTTGCAGAAAGGCTCCTAAATTTTAACTACTCATTTGTAGCATAGACCTTTAAAAACTCTAACCTCATATACTAGAACATTTTCTATTTTGGATCTTTTACATTAACTTGAATTCAGGGTTTTTAACTGTTTATTTGGATCATTGTGCCTTTGTTCTTTACGTGTATAAGCTAGAAATCAGTCTTTAAGTCCTATTAATGATTTACACATTTGGACATATGTTACATGAGCAAGGTAATGTTGTATTTTTACTTAGTAAAAGGTTTCTGTGTTCTACATTCACATGTAGGACTAGAGTGTACTTTGTTTAGCAATGAATTTTAATGCCTCAGATGGTCTAGTAGATTAGTTAAGATCCAGATCTTTGGAAACTGTATGACTTGGGTTCTAGTTCTAGCTCTATCATTTAATTGTCAGATGAATCTGGAAAAATGGTTTAATCCCCTTAGTCTTGGATTTCTTACATGTACAATAAAGATACCAACATAACTGTGCCACTTAAGTGAAGACTGAATTAACTAAATGATGCAATGAGCAAGCAACACAACACCTAACACTCAGTATGTATGAAGTTTATGAATTAAAATATACTTTCTTTGATTTGGTCAATTCCCTCCCTGTGAACGCATCCTACTGTTTCTGAAAGGCCCATATTACAATAGTCATGAAATAGTCAATAATCAACCCATAGTAATTTAAACAACATGACTTCATTTGTGTGAAGCTCTACAATAGAAACAAGCAAATGTACTGTATAAAAATGTACTGCAGAAAGGTGGATATTTTTGACAATGAAGAAAGGGATTTACATAGCAAAGAAGGATCTCCCTGGTGTGATCAGAATGTTCTATCTGTACCTTGACAGGGATTTACTCTGCACAGAGGACTGCATTTGTCAAATCTCACCAAATGTACCCTTAACATTGTGCAATTGATCAAGTATAAATTTAATATAGAAAATCTGAAAAAATACCAAACTAGATGATAAATTAAGTATAGTCACATGTTAACTATAGAATCTAATTGGTGAGCTTACAGTTGTTCTCTACAAAATCCTATCAACTTGGATATACATTTGACAATGTTTATAAAATGTTTGGTCAAAATACACCAATGAAAACTAATCTTTAACATTTGGTAGGAAAATCTCAAATACTTATCTTAAAAAAATCTTGACAAGGCATCTGTTTTAAAATCAGCTCTTGACATCTGCACTTAATCAAGGTGAGGTATATAGGGAATAATATCAAATGTTGAATATTAACACTCACTAGCCAACATAGGAAGTAACATACTTAGTTCCTCTTATAGGTCTAAATAAGAAAACAATGAAGAGAGACTACAAAAAACAATTTCGTTACCTGTTCAGTGTGTGAACATCATGTCAAGCCCATTCCAATTCCTCTGAGCTACTCAAAGCATGATTGTTTGAAATCAGCTCAGTTTTTCCTTGTTTGTTTGTTCGTTTGTTCGTTTTAGTGGTAACTGGATGTGAGACTTTTAGTCCAAACTTTTGTCATTCTTTCCCCCACAGGCATTTCCTCTTCAAGCATGGATCTGGTTCTTCTGCTATCTTCAGTGCAGCCAGTCAGAACTATCCTCTGACTTCCAATACTGTGTACTCGCCACCTCCAAGGCCTCTTCCTCGAAGCACCTTTTCCAGACCTGCCTTCACCTTTAACAAACCTTACAGATGCTGCAACTGGAAGTGCACAGCCCTGAGTGCCACTGCGATAACTGTGACTTTGGCCTTGTTACTAGCTTACGTGATTGGTAAGACCCTTTTTCCATGCCTCTGCTTTAATCAAAGTCTTGTTCTATTGCAGTGGGATAGGGATTTCTCTCTCTACTATTGTACGTACAAATTTGAAGCAAAGCTTTGTGTTATAAATAACAAATAGATTTCTAATTAGGTTTCCTTTCACTTCCTAACCTTAAATACTACTTCAGAGTAAGGAATGTTCTTTGAAAGAAATGTTTACACTACTAACACAGACTTATTGATTGCAATTACTGTAGTTAACCATTTTCCTTTCAATTAAAATGTAGTTATGGTTTTCTCATTAGAAGTCATAAGTGCTAACCTACAATAGGTTCTTAAATTATACTTAAACAATAATGCTGCTACCAAATACTCAGGTAGCAATTTCATTAAAGCAATAGTTACTTGGAAGACATTAGAAAATTCGATGTGTAATTTTTTCCTAGGAATTGAAAGTTGTACAATGGAATCAAAAAAGTATACCTTTATTTTCATTAAATAGTTGAAAACTTGTGTGTTTACCATGTTTGGGAAGGCAAAGTCAAAAACAATTATAAGATAGTCTTCATACTTTTAAGAGAACTATTGTTTTTCTTTTTAAGTCACCGTGATTAAAGTCACCCTCATTTAATATCAAATTGTATTGAATTTTCTGGGTGGCATTTTATTTTGACTGAATATTAATTACTTTGCTTGAGTAGTTTGTAGTCTAAAATGTAAATTAAGTTAAGAAACATGTACTTATGGTAGCTCTATTCCTACAATGAATAGAATAAGGTGGTAGAAAAAATTTATCCAGATATGTCACTAGTAACTTTTTTCAGATTTAACCTGATTTTCCCAATTGAGCAGTATAGATAGATAGGTAGATAGATAGATAGATAGATAGATAGATAGATAGATACTGCAACTTAAACCTGATTTTAATATGAAATTATTAAAATGAGGAATAATTGGAGAAGTTTAAATACACTAAAGACCTTGTTGTAATTTTTTCTCTACTGGGAACTAAACCTAGGGGATTCACATTTGGCCTATATCACCAAATCTTTTTAAATTTTTTTTTATATATGAAACAGAGGTTTTCTGGGTTTTCTGGGCTAGACTCAAACTTGTGATATCGTGCCTCAGAATCCGGGAGCATTAGGATTATAGGCCTGTACAACCAGGCCATTAGATTCTATAAAAAGTTCTTGTTCAATTATGAGACCATTTTTTATTTCCTATTAGGTGACCATTTTATTTCCTATTAATTGTCACTTATGGTCAAATAATGTTTTATATGGAATACTTAAACCATGGTAAAAATAAATACAGGTACTAGCACTCACTTTATTCATGAGTTTGTACCATGTTCAAAACTATATTTCTTACTATGGCTACTCCTACTTAAAAAAATACTATAGTCTATTCTGAGACTTGATTAACTGGATTGTTTATTTATTTATTTATTTATTTAATAAGTAAAAGTGTGTTCATTCATTTTCAAGCCTTGCCTTTATGAATAGGTAGGAAATGACATATCAATATGCCGTGACAGTAAGGCAATGTAGAATAATACTTATAAGCATAGACCTTCAACTTCTACTGCTTATTTTAAGTATACTACTTAAAGTTTTTAGGTTTCCATGTCCTCACTTGTAAAATAGTACCTATAACATAAGATTGTTCTGAGAATTACATGAGGTAATATAAGTGATGATAAACATTTTAGAGACTAAGTTTCCAACCTTCAACCACAAACCCAGTTATATAGTTCAAAGTGCCCACACTGTAATTAAAACTCAATATTAAAGTTTTAGTTTAGGAAAGAAAACTGGTATCTGATGCTCCATTCCTGGAACAACTTGACTTCCTTGCCAAAAATGAGGGCTCTTTGCTTGTGGTGTGGCATATATGTCATAGGTTTATTACCACTTACATGACCAAATCACTTGGAGGGCCTGCGAGATAGCTTAGCAGAATAAGTACTTGCTTTGAAAAGTACAAGGACCAGAGTACCATCCTCAGTTTCACATACCGCACTGGCCCCAGCCCCAGGTGCACTAAACTGACCACTAAGTCCAAGCACATGCATGGTGGCACATGTTTGCAATCCCAGCAGAGGAGAGGCTGAAAACAGGAGGATCACTATGAGTCCAAGCTGCATAGTGAGACCATGTACCAAGTACATAAATAAAAGAAAGATCACTTGGAATACAACCTAAGGTATATTAAGTAACCAATAGATGTCAAATATTATTATCACTATTATTATTATTATTCCTACTAAGATCTACTAGTTCTCATATTCATATCATTCCTGGATGTTTTAATTTTATTATCAGGTCCTGGCACACATCAACCCTGTGAATGAAAGTTTTCTAAGAAAAATGAATGATGTTAAATAATTTGCTTCTATTAAGTCATTTAATTCTTACAATCTTTTTTTAAAAATGTATTAGTACACATTTGCATCTCATGCAGTGTACCATCATCTTGTGGATTGGTTGCATGTACATATTATAAGGTTTTTTTTTCAGAACTGGGAATTGAACTCAGGCCCTTGCACTGGCCAGGGAAGCACTTATTGCACTGAGCCATATTACAGTTTCTTAAAAATACCCTTCTTTTTTTCTTCTCTCCCCTACCCCCTTTCTGTAGTTTTTATGTTATTTCTTTTAGTTCATGTTATACAGTATAGTGTTTTGTTAGTTGGGGTTATTAGGTTCCTGTGGGTAAGTACAAGTATTGTGAGAAAATCATAGCACAGAAAATATAAGAGATCCTATCGGGCTGGCCAAATAGCTCAGCAGACTAAAGTGCCTTCTCAGGCACAGCACAGAAGCAGTGGCTCAATCCTCAGCCTGCCGAGCTGGTCCTGCCTCTGTCACTGGACCTGGTGGAGTGCGCCTGTAATCCCAGCACTTGAGCCTACTATTAGGTTCATGCTTGGAGTGCCTGTCACTTTGGTCTTCTGAATACGGGCTGCTTGTCATGACATGCCAGTTGCTGCCATGCTGTCTCTCAGGTAGATGATTGTTCAAAAAGAAGGGGGTGGTGAATGAAAGCAGGAAACAGGAAAAGGAATGTTGTGGGACTGTCCTGCTACAAGGTTGTATATGGTTAGATTTGTGGACTTATGTGTAAACATAAGAATTATATAATTCTTCATGCCTATTTTTAAAACATATTTTAATTTTTTAAATGTTTTTTCATCGCATTCTATAGGGACTTAAGTTCAACATATCAATACTTTATGAAAAATACCTGCTCCATGTTGTGTCTAAGATATTTTATATTCAGACAGATAGTGAGGTTAAGCTTAACAGCCTAGGTTGCATGGTAATAACAACAAACTTGTCTTCTGGAGGGTTAACAACCTACGTTTGCAGACCAAAATTAGAGAAAAAGGAGGGCCTCAAAGAAAGCCAACATTTTGACCCTAGCCTTTCAAGGTCAATTAAGACTCAGGACATATGAAAACTTGTACTGTAACATCACATAACTCAATAGTGTCTCAAATCTTCTGATCAAGGAGATTATGGGGCCAAAGAGGAAAGTGATCGATGATGTAGAGTGTGCCTAAGGGGAGTCACAGGGAGAGAAAACATTCTCTCAGGCTTTCACAGAGAGCACATTGGCCAAGCAATGGCTGTGATTCATCCACATGGCTGACACTGACAAAGGATCTACAATCTGAGGTACAGGATTTCAGGATAAATCCTGAGGGCATTTCACTGACCTTATCAATCCAAAAGCTACAACTTTTGTTGCATAGGTCTTACCTTATCTTGGTCTTAACCAACCAACAGAAAAATATAAAAATGAAGTATAAGAAGTGAAGCCATGGTGTTATGTTCAGCTGTAGGGAACTCCTGTCAACAATTTCTGACACTGCCAGTGAAGTGGAAGACCCAATACTATTATGGACTACTGGACTCTTTTAGAATATTTTGCTGAGTTAACACACGTATAATATTCAAATGACAGAACTAAACCAAAAAGGGGATGCAGATAAATGTATATTTTGTATCTGTGTATTCAGAATGGTTAGGATATATAGTTACATTTTCTTAATGAATAGAGGGATTTGTTCTAATAGTGTTTGTAAATAGGATACCATGTCCGCATCTTGTACAGCAAATAACCACTAGGAAGAGAGTATGTGATGTGTTAATTATTGGAACTGTCCTACCTATTTGATTTGAAACTGTCTCATTGCTATTTGTTTCTCAATAAAATTATGGAAAAAAATTCCAGCACTTGGGAGGCCAAACACAGGAGAATCACTATGGGTCTGATCTATGTAGTGAAACCCTGTAGACCCTGTACTATATACATAAAAAAGAGGTCTTATCACTAAGAAGTATCTTGAGCTTTAGGAGACAGCCAGCTGACTGCATAGCATATAGTGAGCATTAGGCTTTCCTGTCATTCTAGCACTCCACTAAAGAAATCCACCAGGTGACTTTTTATTGAATTGTAAATGTAACTAGGTACTCTAGGTTATCCATTAAATGGTGACCACTACTATGATAGGTTGAGTCGTGAGAAATATATTTTTAATTTTTATTTTTTATTCATTTTAATGAGAAAAAATAGCAATGAAAGTTTCAAAAGGGGTTAGTAGGACAGTTGCAATAATTAATACATTGCATATGGTTGTCTTCATAATAGTTTTTCAGAGAACAGTATGCAGATATGATATCTTGTCTAAACAATATTAATACAAATCTTTCTTCTCATTGAACTAATAGAAGGTAGCTGTATATCTATCCTAAATGGTCCTTCATTTATGTCCCCATTTTTTGTTTTATCAGAGATTGGTGTTCCATTGTTGTTAGAGAAACTGTATTTGGAGAAGTCTTTAAAGGAGTTTTTCATACTTGATGCCAGTTCAACTATTGTAGGTACTTGAATTCAGCAAAATATTTCAATAGTCCATAATAGTAGCGGGTTGTTAGCAGAACTGGAAAATGTCTGAAATTGTTAACTTGAATCTTTTACAACTCAGCTTTACACAGCTCAACATATTAATATGGCATTACTCTCTATACCACGTGGTTATGCTTTTATGCTGGATGTTTAAGACCAAGTTAAAGCAAGACCTATATAAGTAAAAATGTAGCTTTAGTATCTGGCAAGTTCAGTCAAATCCCCCCAGAATTTACTCTGAGACCATCTGAGAGATATCTTTTGCAATTTTTTACTATGAGTTCTTAGATGCAAAAATAGGAAACCAAATGTTGGCAGAATAGGTTGAATGGGTTCAAAATGAGGAGTTGTTTACCACAAATACTGTAACTTTCTTCGGAGTTCTGTCATGATCTGGAAATTATGTGGCTTTGGGTAAATCAGTGAAAATCTCCTACTCAATTTGTCCCATCAGTGCCTTTGCTGCTGACCATTGCAGGATGGTAGAGTGGGAACTCATAAATACACATTCAAGTCAATGACACCACATAAGAACTGTAATATATAAGATGACTTTAAAATGGCTTTCTGTGTTAGAAATAAAAAGTATTATATTTCACAATATAAAACCATTTCACTCTAGACTTCTGTTGAGTCTGTAAAAGTTATCTTTTTTTTCAATCCTCTTTTCAGTCACTGCATAACCCAAGTACAATCTTTCACTGAAACTATTTACTGCTTCTGTTTCCCGTGCAAATTCCTTTCTGCTATTTCATTTTCCTCTATTATCCATTATACATAACCTTTAGATACTAATAGCCATATGCTGTGCTGCCCTCAATCCACTAGGGGAAATCTCATCGATATCATTGGGACATCAATAGACATTCTGTGCATTATGGCTCTGTAAATGGTCATTGGTAAGCAATGGAAATCCAGTATGTGAAAAGCCAGAGCTTAGCTGCTCAGATAACCATTCCTGTTCCCATGTTTATGCGCTATACCTTTTAGGCCAGCAAGAAAATAATTCCACTGAATAAGTTTTGAGGCCATAAAATTTGGTAAAGAGAAACATGGAGAGGTACTGATTATATGAAGATATCATGGAATGGCTATTGTCATGCCTTCCCCATAAATCTATAATATTTTCCATCTGGATCAAAAATATGTCCTTATGCTTCATCCTCGCTGATATTTTGACATCAGTGATGTATCAGTGTCAGTCAGAAGCACATTTGCTTGAATTTACAAATAAGCCATATGAAATACTAGTCAGGAAGACAAATGATCATGTACACGCAAGGCATCAAGAGAAGGCGAGGTTAAGGTACTTTATCAATGGTTGTGAAGGGCAAAAACACAGCTTCTCTGGTAATATGATGCTTTGATCAAGTTTTTCTGCAGTCAGCACTTTGCATAAGAGGCAACAGAAACTCCCAGGAATATATTGTACCTAGGGCCAAATGGGCTATTGCAGGAAAGGAGTTGGGGAATAGGAGTTTCTTGCTTTCAGGCTCAATGTCATCATTTAATTACATGACGAACCCTTTTCATTTTCCATAAAGTTAGTATGCCTCATACAACAGTTAGGCTATACACATGGTGTTCAAACAGTACAGATGAAATAGTTTAGTTTTGTAAATTTTGACAAGATTTAATGCCTACATCTAAAAAATCTGAATAAAATGAATATTAATAATACAGAACTAAGAAAAATAAATCTGAGTCCAGTTCTCTGATTCAAAGTTGACAGAAAAAACTATTCAAGAAGGCCAAGGGCCTACTTCACTTTTCTCTCTGCACCAAGATTGACGAATGTTTCTTTTAGTGTTTTCCTCTGCCTCTTTCATGCAAACTTACACTGCCCTATATTATAAAGTCATTTTTTCCATGGAGTTAAGAATGTACTGAAAATGGTAAAGTCAGATGAGTGGAATATGTTAATTTTGCCCACCTCACAGAAAAAGTACAAATCACTATAGGAGAAGTGAAATGTAATGTGTATGTTGCATTTTGGAAAATTCAAGAACTAAAATTTTTCAATGGAGAAGATAAAAGTGGAATATTCTACCCAATGAATATAAATGCACAGCATCCCCTCACATAATATTTGTTATATATAGATAATTATGCTTATGATAAAACATCTTTGAGTTACTAGCAAATTTACTATAGTCTCTGTGTCTAAGAACTCATCTACAAAATGGGAACTGTAACAGTACCTTCCACAAGTTTCTTTCCTATAATTAAATGACTAGCAGTATGTAAAGCAACAAGGATATTGCTTTGTATATCTAAATAAAGACTAATGATTATTATTAGTGGAACAGGATTATTATGAAGATTTTTAATTTGAACTGAGGTAAGTATATTGAACATATAATTTATCTTAATGTGAGCTGCTTTTGTTTTGTTTCTTTTCAAAATCATCTAAAACAGTTTTTCAGAGTCTGAATATCTGTTTCATAATAAACCTCTAATAAGTTTGTTGTTTTCTTCTACCTGCTATAAAATATGCTGTCATTTTGCTTCCCTTTTAACTAATTTCCTTTTTCTGTGATATTACACTTAAAATAATTTCGTATTTCTCTATGGAGGCCACATCTAGATTGAAACATATTTTCAGAATTTATTATAGTTTCTAACATTTAAGAAAATGATTTGGGCCAGCCAGATAGCTCAGAGGATTAAAGCTCCAGCTCAGGCAGGTTCAATGACTGGGGTTTGATCTGCAGCATACTGTGCCGGCTCCACCCCTGGGGCATGCTGAGATGGGGACTGAGAGTAGGTGTAGTGGTGCATGCCTGTAATCCCAGCACTTGTGGTGCTAAGAACAGGAGGATCACTATGAGTCCAATCTACATGGTAAGATCCTGTAGACCCTGTAGATCCTGTACTAAATACATAAAAAGGAAATGATTCAGCATAAAATACTTATATATTATTCTGTAAACCATGTCTATTCTTGATGTCATGCTTAATAATCATTACTTCTTCTAGTTCATTGTCATTGGCCCAATCATAATAATATTGGCAGATTCTGTGTTAGAATTGACTTTCTCTCCTATTCGTGAATCTACCAACTTCCTAGCTATACCTCTAAGGAGAGAATTAGAAAATGGTGGTGTAGCTTCAGTGTAATTATAAATCTGTCACCCATGTATTTACCACAACCCTTTAATAAAAAAAATATTTATATATTTCAGCTTCCATCACTTTTTGGTGTAAT
This sequence comes from Octodon degus, assembly GCF_000260255.1. Taxonomy (NCBI): domain Eukaryota; kingdom Metazoa; phylum Chordata; class Mammalia; order Rodentia; family Octodontidae; genus Octodon; species Octodon degus. Next base: position 1,670,037 of record NW_004524827.1, on the reverse strand, counting down.
ATATTCCTTAAGTTTTCTCTCTACCATGTTAAGTGGCAGTTTAGCCCATCATAAGCAGAAGTATAAATCTAACAGAAATTAAACACACTAAAATGTCCTGGAAACACAAGCCGTGCCAGCTCTGTCCCCGGGAAAGCTGAGACAGCAACTGAGACGGGGCATGGTGGTGCATGCCTGCAATTCCAGCACTTGGGAAGCTGAAAACAGGAAGATCACTGTGAGTCTGATAGGCATAGTGATACCCTGTAGACCCTGTACTAAATACATAAAAAAGAAAAAATGAATAAACATACTAAAATGACAGCATGATCCCTTGTCAAATACAGCTAATTTCTAGAATTATAATTAGCATTTTTGCTCAGAATGAATTTTGATGAGAGAAGAATACAGTGTTTATTTTTTCCTTCAGAGTTCCAGGATGCTCTTATTGAAGACATACAAAGAGATCATGCCATGAGTCAATAAACAGTGAATATTGAAGCCATGTGTTCAGTAAAGAAATTATTTTATTGTCCTAAGAGTAGGAGTCACCTTACTAAGAAGTTCTCATACCACACTACCTTAGTCCAAGTAAGAAACTTAAGTGAGACTCTGTGAAATAGGTAAATATCCACTGAAAGGCATAATGAAAGGGGCTTGGTGAACAGGTTAGTAATTTGGGATTTTGACATGCTTAAGAAATTTACGGCAGCAAAAATTCAATCTTGCAAATTCAGAAATAAAATCATCTCTCAAGAAATCTATGGCTTCAAAGTAAATGATTTAAATCCTGTTCTAGGGGCTGGAGAGATGGCTCAGTGGTCTAAAGCACCTACTTAGAACAAGCTTAGCAAAGCACAGGGACCGCGGTTCAATCCCCAGCACCACATGCCAGC
>NW_004524827.1:1664307-1668907 GCF_000260255.1 Octodon degus | reverse complement strand
CTCAAAATTTTCTCCTCCACAGGTCTTTTACAAGAGCCAATGTAACAACCAAGCCATAGTATTTTTGTTGTTGATTATTATTTTCTTTCACATTCTGCACCAAGTTTATTTGCAATCCTACCTCAAATGATTAATCTATGTCATTGTCCATAGAGGCCAAGGTTCAGAAAATTATACTATTCCTGTATTCTAAATCAGGATATTTTTAGAACTGTATTGCGTAAATTTTTAGCTATATTTACTCTGAAATGAATAAGAATAAGTTAAATTACAGCAGTAGCTTTTACACATATGTCAGGTTAACCCATTTTAAACTTCATTGATACAAAAACATTTCTATATAGAACAGTAAGAATGGAGAGGGTCAGTGTCACCAATATGATTCATTGCACAGTCAGCATTAAGAGGTGTCATGTTACAGAGCTGGGGCTCAGTCACTTGGGGTTTGGAAGTATCTCCTGCACAGAGAAAGAGAAGTTTATGTTTCAGTAAATGAAAATATATTGTAACACCCAAGGAAGCAAAAACAACGGAAAATTCAGAAGGCTGGCAAGAAATGAAGATGTGAAGTGAGCAAATTGTGAAAGGCATTTTAAGCCATACTAAGGAGCTTGGAATTTATTCCAAGAACAAGTAGAGGGATTTTTATGATTTATCATTAAGGTAAATTAATTATTTACTCAAATTTATGTTTACAAAAGTCACTCTAGTGACTGTATTGAAGTTGGGTAGGCAGGGAGGAAGTTGCAAAACTGAAGGTAAGAAAACAAATTAGGAGACTGTAACAGTAACAAAGGTGAGTGCCAGTGAGAACATAAACTTTTGGGAAAAGACAAGAAGATAGGATTAATAAGTATTCAAAGATAAAATAACTTAATACCTGATTAGATGTGGCAGGAGAAAGAAGAGTTATCTGCTTTATGAATTAGGAATATGGTGGTGCTGTTATCAAGGCAGAAAATGAAAGGAACAGGTAAAATAGAAATGTAGAAAACCATGAAAGGCTATTGTATGGACAATTATATCCCAGCCCATTGGATAATCTAGACAAAGTTAATAAATTCCCTGATGCATTTCACCTACCAGGATTGAAATGTTGAGAAATAGAAAAACTTAACAGACCAATAAAAAAGTCTAACATCAAAGAAAAGCTTAGGACCAGATGTCTTCAACCCTGAATTCTATCATTTAAGCACTAATACCAATTCTTTTAAAATTATTTTTGAAAATGAAAGAGAAGGTAATGCTTCCAAATTCATTTCAAAATGTTAACATGGCCCTAATATCAAATCCAGACAAAGAAAATATAGAACAACAAAAGAAAAAAAGACTAATATCTCTGGTTAACCAATTCAATAAGATATTGAAAAAATGACTAACCATTATCAAGTGGGATTCACTACAGGGATTTAAGAATGATCCCACATACACAAATCAATAATGTAATGTGATATATACATTTACAAAATGAATGACAAAACCATATAAACATCATAATAGATGAATAAAATGCATTTGAGAAAATTAAAGGTTGATTCCTGAATTTAAAAAAAAATCTTTAAAAAATAGGTACAGAAAGAATGTGTCTCCACACAATACAGGCCATATATGACAAAACCAGAGCTAGCATCATACTAAATGGGAAAAATTTTAAAGCTTTTCTTCTGAAATCTGAAACAGTCTTGCCACTTCTATTCAATATAGTACTGGAGATCCTAGCTAAATTAATTACAGGAGAAAAATAAATAAGTTTAAATGAAATTAGAAGGGGGAATCAAATTGTCACTGTTTGCTGACATGATCATCATATGATCTATTCTTTTATTATTAAATGAATTTATTTTAACTGATACATTAAAATGAATATTATAAAAATGAGTTTTCAGTATATTTCTATACCCTAAAATTTTTAAATATTTTGCAATATTTAAATCACATTAAATATATCCATATCCATAAACATTTAGCATTTATTTACAATAAAAACTCAAATCCATTCTTCTAGCCTTTAGAAATGTGTAATACATTACTGTTTCCTATTGTCACCCTATTGTGCTGTAAGTGTACCTGATAGTGTATGTAACTGTAACTTAGTAAACTTTGATCAGCCTTTCCCCATTTCTGTGTACTCCATACTCTCCACAGCGTCTGGTAAACACCATTCTATCTTTAAATTTTGTAAGCACAATAAATGAATAAATAAATCTTGTAAAAATAAATGTTAAGGGTCTACATGTGAGTGACATCACACAGTAATTGTCTTTCTGCATTTGCCAAAATTTACTTGATATAGTGATCTCCAACTCCATCCATACTGTAAACTACAGGAACATTTTCTTTAGACATAATCTTATACATAGCAGCCCTCCCCCTTTTCTATAAAGGATACATTCCAAAGTTTCCAGTGAATCCTTCAAACTACAAATATCACTTAACCCTTTATGTGGCATGCTTTTCCTATACATACTTGCCTATGATTAGCATTTGATTTTATAAATTATGCAGATTAGTTATTAATAACAATATAATCAAATTATTTAAGCACTATATTCAATAAAAATTATTAGACTGTACTTTCTTTTTCTGAAAATAGTTTAATTCCTCAATACATTAAATTAATATTTTCAGGTCTCAGATATGCACAGGTAACTGAAACCACGTAAAATTGAACTATAAATAACAGGGACTGCTGTACAGCAATTGTAGATCCTACAAAATGCTGTTAAATCTAATAAGTGAAATTAGAAAGTTGCAGAATAAAATAAATGACACATAAAAATCATTAGCATTGGTATTGTAATGGCTGGGATTGGATATATTGCCCACAGGAGACCAAATTAAAGGTATTACAGAGCCTTTATTAATTAGCTGGTATCCAATGTGCTCCCCTTTTCCAAACTGGAAAGCATAAAGGCTCAGTTCTTTGTTCCCTGCCTGCTTTTATAGTTTCTTTGTTGTTATGGCAACTGGGAAGGAATGTGGTGCCCCCTATAGCCTATAGGTACAGGATCATAGCAGGAATATGATGCCCCTATATCCTATAGGTGCAAGATCTTGGGCAGAAGGATTTATGGCTAGGAATGGGCAAATAATCTGTCTCTTATTGCCCTAAATGGGTCCTGTCTCCTCCTTATCTCCTATATGTCTGTGAAGTTCTGACAGGGAACGGGAGTGAGGAATGGGTGATTTAGACAAGGCTGCTTCTACCTGAATACTCCAGGCAGGGGTTGAACTATATTGAATTCTGCCTCAGTCTCTTCTACTTCTAAAAGTAAATAGGGTATTATGCTAGACACCATCCCTTACAGTATTACTAACATTGAATTATCTGGAAAAGAATGAAATTGATGAGTTATAAAGTACAATATGTATGAATAAATTTAACAAGGAGGTGAAAATATATATATATATATTGAAACTTCTGAACACAAGAGAAAAAGTAGAAAGACATCCCATGTTCATTGATTTGAATATTTAACATTATTAAAATGCCCATTTTACCCAAAGTGATCTGCAAACTCAATGCAATCACCATGAAAATAACAATGACATTTTTCAGATAAATGTTTTTAAAATCTTAAAATTCATGTGGAACTATAAAGACACCAAGTAGTAAAATCTCTCTCAAATAAAAAATATTAAAGTTACTAGAGTTACAATTCTTGAAATCAAAATATATTACAAAATATGTTACACAGATCACATTACTGACACAAAAAATGAGATGTGGGGCTGGAGCGATAGCTTGGCAGTCTAAGCATCTGCCTGGCAAGTGCAAGGACCCAGGTTCACTCCCCCGTACTACATGCCATCCAGGCCTCACTGTGCTGACCATGGAAATAGGGTGTGGTGGCACACACCTGTAATCCCAGTGATGGGAAGGTTGAGACAGGAGGATCACTAAGAACCTGAGCTGCGAAGTGAAACACTGTAGCAAACAAAAAAAAATTTTTAAAACCCAGGATGTACAGATAAATGGGGAAGAATAAAGACTTAGAAATAAATGTCCATTTACAGCCAATAGTTTTTAACAAAGACATGAAGAACGTGCAATAAGGAAAAGACAGTATCTTCAATAAATGAGGTTGAAAACTGGATATGCAAATGAAGAATTAAATTTGACCCTTAGCTCACACTATCTACAAAAATCAACTCAAATTAGGGACTTAAACGTAACACTCCAAATTGAGTTATTGGGAAAAACTATAAGACATGGACACCAATGGACAATTGTTTTGGGCTAGGAGAAAAGTTAAAACTTGTAAGCTGGCGTGGTTTGGTTAAAGAAAATATACTACATCCAGGTAGCGTATTTCCATTTGAAAACCTCTTTAAAGAATGATAAACTCGAAGCCTTTATAATGAAGTGGATGCCACTTGAACATATACTCATAAGTGAAATAAACCAGACACACTTGTGCAAATATCATATAGTCTCCCTAGTATAAGAACTCAAAAGAAGAAATACAAATAGAAAGGTATAATACAGGTAAAAGGGAAGCAGGATCTTGAGGACTAACTAATCAAGAGAGGGAAAGGAGAAGAGCTAGGAAACATGACAATGACAAGCCATACAGTTATATGTAGAAGATGGGCAAGG
>NW_004524827.1:1660000-1663010 GCF_000260255.1 Octodon degus | reverse complement strand
GATCTGTTCTAATGGTGTTTGTAAATAGGATATCATGTCTGCATCTTGTACAGCAATTAACCACTAGGAAGAATGTATGCAATGTGTTAATTATTGGAACTGTCCTACCAAAAAAAAAAAACCTCTTTAAAGTCATTTCATACCTATGAAGCAACTGCTTTCATGCTAACAAAGTTATTTTTGAATGACTAGTAGAGAGACATGGAATTTTTAAAATATCTTCAATCTTTGATTATGATGGCAAATAAGCTTTTTGGCCCTTAAGTAGTTGAAGAGTCTGATCACTGTGAATCCCATAGAAATGTTAGATTTCAGTTGACAGATCTTATGCCAGTGGAAAAATGGGTAAGGCCCTGTGCATATTCAGCACTATTTGGCACTATAATAGAACATGTGTGAATATTATAACATAGGATGTTACAGAGATGACACCAGCTAAGATTTACTAACATAACAGTCTGTGGGAGTATTTGCAAGCCAAATGGAACAAACAGATCCTTTTTTGTCATGCTCAAAATGGAGCTTCTTCCAAGACTGAACAAATCCCAAACAAAGCATTAGTAACTTTGGTTTCTCTTTTTCTCTGCTGTTATGCTTTTACTTCGGTTTCCCCCACCAAATCTAGCCCTTGTGTTAGTTAGCATATAATTTTTCCTGTTAGACAACAATTTATTTTTTTGAATTAGTAAAATATTAAATGTAGAACCTGTCAAAACAGAGAAGAAAGCCTATATTTTATAGAAAAAGAGAGAAGACAGTCTATATTTTACAGATGACATTTCAAATAATGATAAAATAAAGAAAATGGAATTCCTTGATAGGGACATTGTTTGGCATAAAAGAAATGTAATTCATTACTAGCATACGTAGCAAACAAAGTAATATGGCTCAATTACTGCATCGACCTGTTAGCTGCGTTCACTTTCATTACTAATGTTTACAGTTCCATTTGTGCTCTACTCGCCAAGGCAGGTGTCTAGTCTTGCCTTCTATTTCCTAAGGAAACTGAATTCAGAGATGATCCTAGTAAGCTAGATAGCTCTTTATTGTCACACATGCAGTTTAGTAAATGCTGTCAAAAATTAAAAGCTTGAAATTTTGTATGAAATTTATAGTTTAGATGAAATTTCTGATTTTTCTTCAGAAACAGAAAGATCTGGAATCACCGAGACCTGTACTCATCCATTTGCTCACACATTTTTTGAGTACCTAATATGCAGCAAGCATTATTATAATCTATAACATAACAAAAATAATATGACACTCATTGACTGGAGCTAAATACGGCTGGCTCTGTAAGGGACTATGAACTTGCCAGTCTATCAGAATATCCAACCCACCTTCATTAGCCCTTTATATTATCTGTCTTACTTCTACCTACCCATTTAAGCTTGTAAATGTTTGTCAAGTTATTCACACTAAAGTACAGTTGGATATGACAAAGTTAAATGTATGATATGTTCCTTAAATTGCATTTGATCTGAAGACACAATCTTAAACTAATAAATGGCAGTCCCCTAACATTGATGTGATTACTTCCCTGTCCCAGATCCATAGAATATATAAGTAATCAATGCAACAAACACACTTTTATGCTCGGTTTGGATTCTTTTATTGTTTTGTTTTGGTTTTGTATTTTAAGGAAGGGTCTACAGGGTGTTCAGGGTCTCACTACTAGATCAGACTCATAGTAATCCACCTGCTCACAGCTTCACAAGTGCTGGGATTACAGGGACATGCCACCATGCCTAGTCTCAATTGCCATCTCAGCATGCCCCGGGGGCAGAGCCAGCATGGCAGGCTTAAGAATCAAACCCCTGGCTCCTGTGCCTACTTGCAGGCACATTAATCTGTTGAGCTATTTGGCTGGCCTGAATTTGGATTCTATAATTAGAATTGGGTAAGACATTCAAATAAATTTACTATTACTGTTTTAGGCCAAAAAACAATATGATATACTTACAATGAATTTCCAAGCTTTAGAAATCTAGGTAGAAGAATTATATGAAGAGCATTCAGAAACTACATATGAACATAAAGTATAGCATTAGGAAATCTGGCTCTATTCATTTTTACAAATAATAGTCTTAACCCCATGGCCAAGGTATATTCATGGAATTATATGAAAAGAGCACTGGATAGGTAAGGCTGTATGACATACCCACTATTAGATACACATTTCTGCTAACTACACTATATTCATGTTTATGTGTGTTTATGAGTTTTATATAAACTCAAAAATACCAACAGTGAATTCTGAGTTTCTCTAGGATAGCATTGACTCCTTAAATCCAAATCTCTCTGTTACATTTTCAAATGAAAGAAGAAAACAAATAATACCACACATAACCCACTTCAGTAGTATATTTAGGACACAGAGAACTCCACAAATTGTAAGTTACACATAAGTAGAGAAATCACCCAAATTAAGCACAGTTAGCTCTAAAACCTGTGCCAGAACTATAAGTGAGACACTAGGTAGAAAAGAAAGTATAACAGCTGGGGATCTAACTATACCAGAATTGTTTCAATAATTCCCAGTAAGAAGTCTCATCCTTGGTGGGCACATCTTGAGAACAGATCTCAGATGTGGTGGATGAGAGCACTGGAAATTCATGGGAATTTGTTTTCAAATATAGAACTGGAGTAAGTGTTATGGAAAAGGCATATCTGAGGTTACATGGTCCTTACTTCAAACAACTGTGTCTCGAGGGCTTAATAGTAGAAAGAAAGAAAGAAGCAAGAGGTAGCATTTAGGGCACTGAAAATAAAAGTGAATAAAGAACAAAGGATAAATAATCTTCCAATTAAAAAAGCATTGCTGGGGCTGGGGAGATGGCTCAGTGGAATAAGCACTTGCCTGGCAAGCGCAAGGACCTGAGTTCAATCCTCAGTTCTGAAAAAAAAATAAAAAATAAAAAAAATAAAAAAGCATTGCTGATTTTTTAAAAATTCAATTTAAAGAACTAGGAAATTGAGTGACTTAGTTGTTCACCAAAAATTCTGATTT
>NW_004524827.1:1634118-1652820 GCF_000260255.1 Octodon degus | reverse complement strand
CTAAGAAGAATATATGTAGTGTATTATTTGTTGAAAAATAAAAAAAAATTTAAAAAAGAATGTTGTTTGTTTGTTTTTAATGTATTTAGTACAGGGCCTACAGGGTCTCACTACACAGATCAGACTCATAGTGGTCCTCCTGTTTTCAGTCTCCCAAGCACTGGGATTACAGCTGTGTGCCACCATGCCCAATTGTCAGATTACTGAAGGTGGTTAGTTTTCATGAGCCTGCTCTGTCATGATCAACTATGGATATCTATCAGTGATTACTTAAAATGCCTTTAATTCTATGGATTTTGCTGTCGGGCTATGATGTAAGACTTGGAATATTTGTGAATTTAACATGTTAAAAGATAATGTCTTAATATAACTTTATTTTAATTTTTCTTATTTTGAATGAAGTTGAGTGTCTTTTTGTGATGTTTATGTATCACTTTTCTACATTTTACCTTGGATTTTAAGGCCTTTACGTATTAAAAGAATCATCAATTTGAATGCATAACTGTAACTATATCCTCAGAGACCTATACTCTAAGGAAAAAAACACAAACTTTGAAATTTATTTGGCTTAGTTTTAATAAGGGTTTAGTGTAGTGATTCTGATGCTATGTCTTCTAGGATAAGCAAATGAATACTGTAACAGTGTTGTTTGTTTGTTTGTTTGTTTGTTTGTTTGTTTGTTTGTTTTGCGGAACCAGGAATTGAACTCAGGCCCTTACACTTGCCACGGAAGCACTTATTCCACTGAGCCATCTCCCCATACCCTGTAATAATGTTATTTGGAACATATTTACTAGCTTAAAAAAGGAAACAAATTATGAAATGAGAAAAATATGAAATAATAGAGAAAATGAATTTCTGTGACATTGGGTTACAATGGAGAATATCAAAAAAACTTAAGTTTTTAAAAATTTACAAATATATATGTGTACACATGCATTAACAAAGTATGTTTTAATTTATAAAAGTGCTGTTTTATGTATATGTCTTTATGCTAGCTTCTAAAAGGACTAAAGCAATAATACCTCCATGTTCATGAGCACTCATCATACATATATTTTTATGTCTAAATACACTCCTCCTGAAATAGTTGAGGAAATGCCTATATATAGGTCTCTGGTATGGAAAGTAAATAGTATACGGCAAACTTGTATTTTGCCTTATTTAAATTAGAGATGCCATACAATATTTAAATTTGTGTGCCTGACTTTTTTCACTCAGCATTAACATTTATAATAGCTAAATCATGGAAGGAACTTATATACCCATCAACAGATGACTGAATAAAGAAAGTGTGGTATCTATGCATAATGGAATGCTTCTTGGCTATAAAGAAGGATAAATTTGAGAAATATAGCAAAATGGATGCACTTGATTTCTATGTTTTTCTTTTAGCATTGATTAGAAATGCTTTCTCATTCCAAGCATGTGGTACAACTCTATAATCCTAGGATTGAGGAGGTTAGGGCAAGAAAACTGAAGTGGGACTGAGGCCATCTTGACCTAGTGAGTTTAGGGTCAGTTTGAAGTACATAGCAAGACCCTTTCTCAAAACAAAAAACAAACAACAGCAAAAAAAATCACTAGCTTATTTTGTTCCTTTGGTGGTATTATGTTTCCCTGATTATTCACAATCTTTGTGGTTTTGTTACTTCTTCCAATCTTCACAGACTAGTTTGAACAGGACAAGCCTTTTACCAGTATGCTCCTGCAAAGATCTGTATGTGTTATCTGGGAGGGTCTGTAGGTAGGCTTATTGCTAGAATGTTTGAGCAGATGTGTTCAGTACCTCTGTCAGTAGAAGGCAGACTTGGAGTCTGGTACCACAAGTGCCACACTGGTGCCTGGAACCACAAGGGATGGCCTTACATTAAGGCAAGACTGGAGCTTGGGACCATGAGGACCAGGGAAGTGTTGATGAGGACCTGGAGTCTGAAGCTCTAGTAAGCATGCTAGAATTTAGGTCCTAGGTTCCCTGTCTAGTAATGATTATGCCTAGAACCTAGATTTTTGGGAGGAACATCCTGGAGCTTAAGACACAGAGCCTTACATGGCACTGATAATGCCCTATACACTTGGTGCATAGTGAACAGTCTGGAGAATGTCTGGTCTTTCCCACAGTGAAGTTGGGTACTTTCTTCCCTCTGTTTTCTCCACACTGAGAGGTACTCTCAGTATAACTGCATGGGTTTGGAGGAGGGCTGGTACAGGTAATGTGAAACTGTCCTCACAGTCTTCATTGCAACTTTTATTAATGCTGCGTCTTGGTGCTATAATCTCTCAACTGGATTCCATAACTCTTGTGAAGGCTTTTTGTAGGCTGCATGGTTGTTCAAATTGATGTTTCTGTGAAGGAGGGTGAACTAGAAATTCCTAATCCACCATCTTGATGAAATTTTTACTCTCCTAAATTGTATTATTAAATTACTGCTATGTTTGAATACTTTAAATTGTCGATGTTAATTAATTTATGCTCTTTTGTGAATTAACTCTTTCTATTGTAGAGTGCAGCCATTTTTACTGATTTATAAAGGAATACTACATATTAAACATCTTAATATTATATAAAAATCAAAGTTACAGTTATAAACCATAAAAAATAATGAAAACAGAGAAGCTGACTTTTTAGAAAACTTTAAGGAAAAAATTACTCCATATCTTTTCATCCTTTCCTCAGGTGACAGGAATTTTGGTTGTTTCCAAGATTTGGCTGCACAGATTTGCGGCTATTAACATAGTCACACATATATCACTATGATATGATGTTTTCAGTTCTCTTGGGAAAATTCCCAGAAGAGGGATAGCTGGATTGATGGGATTGCCAGTTCTAGTTTTTTGTGGAGTCTCCACACTGATTTCCATAATGGTTTCACCAGTCTACATTCCCACCAGCAGTGGAGAAGGGTTCCTTTTTCCCCACAGCCTCTCCAACATTTGTTGTTGGGTGATTTCTCTATGATAGCCATTCTTTCTGGGGTGAGATGATATTTCAATGTTGTTTTAATTTGCATTTCATGGATGGCTAGTGATGTGGAGCATTTTTCATGTATTTATTTGCCTCTTCTATTTCTTCCTCTGAGATATGTGTGTTCATCTCAGATGCCCATTTTTGGATTGGGTCTTTAAATTTGGGGGCTCTAATTTTTTTTATTTCTTTATAAATTCTAGATACAAGACCTTTGTCTAAATGCTTATTAATTGAGATTTTTTTCCAGATTTGTGGGTTGTTTTTTCACTCTTTGTGATTTCTTTTGAGGTGCAGAAACTTCTCAGTAAGATGAGATCCCAGTTGTTGATTCTTTCAAATATTTCCCAAGCAGTTTGATTTTTGTTCATGAACTGTTTGCCTACCCCTATGTCCTCAAGATTTCTACCTTCTTTTTCTTCCAGGATATTTAGTGTTTCTGTTTTAATGTTTAGATCTTTAATCCATTTTGACTTTAGTATAACACATGGTGATAGACCTGGGTCAAGTTTCAATTTTTGGCATGTAGAAAATAAAACTTCTCTAACAGCAGCGAAGCACCCATCTCTGACAAAATAAAACAAAAAAGGGGGATATAAACAAAGAACCATTTTGTAGTGAAAAAATATATATGTAGTTATATATACAAGATAGTTAGGATAGATATACAGTTACTTTCTCTTAGTTCAATGAGAAGAAAGATGTGTACTAATTTTGTTTAGACAAGATATCATGTCTGCATCTTGTCCTCTGAATAACTACTATGTAGACAACAATATGCAGTTTATTAATTATAGTAACTGTCCTAGTAACCTGTTTTGAAACTGTTTCATTGAAATTTTATCTTTTTCTCATCAAAATGAATAAAGATTAAAAAAGAAAAAATTACTCATTTTTCAGGGGTAATATAAAGTTGAATAAACTTCTCAACACCTACTATTTCTCAAAAGACAGCTTGAATCCATTTCAAAAACAGATAACAAGGCTTTGGACAACAAAGTAATCAGTTTTAAAGAAAACACTAGGAAATTTGATTTAAAAAAAAGAAGAATTTATAGATCTAATAGGATACATGTTTTCCCATTGCATATGACCTGGTAATCCAATAAAATAATTAAAGCTTTCCTATACAAAGGTGACTTTATTGATATACATGTATTTCAAATTACAGAGATTTTTATAGAGTTTTCACTACTTTCCTATACCCTTAACTGGTATAACTGATCAAAATTACTTTAAATAATTAGTCCATGGTAAAATGCAGTTTTTTTTCTCAAACAAAATTAACATGTTGGCATAAAATTCAACATAAAGCATTCGCTACATTAGCCCAATATTTCAGTCAAATTACTTCAGCAGCAAATGTGATTAAATGAAATATGTGAATCACATCCTCTCATGGATTTGAATAAAATGAAAGTAGCATGGTTTCATAGAAAATGAAGAGTCTGAGTGTCATCCCTCTGTGTCTTGGAAGAAAGAATTCACTCTTTTAGTTTCTCCTTTCATAAAATGAATAGATTTAGCCAAATGATTTTTCTGTGGTATTTCCATGCTAAAATAAGCTGATAATTATAGAACATCTTAAATTTTATATTTAAGATAGCACAGGGAATTTCCATAAACTTCTTATTTGATGTCTTTTGTTGTTAACATCCTGTATTATCATGGTAGATTTGTCACAACTAATGAAGATACATTGTTAACTACTATTAACTGAACATGGATATTACCAGTTTTCCCAAATTTTCTATTCCAAGATGAGATATTATATTGCTATGTCTCTCTGCTTCTGGTGTAACGATTCCCTGTACTCATAACCTACACATTTTTCAGTAGTATTGTCCACTTTTTGTAGAGTATTACTCAATTTGCATTTTGATGATGTCATCTTACACTCAGATGGGATTTTCAGGTTTTTTCGGGAGGAAGACCACAGAAATGTTATCATCATCATGTATCAAGAATACATGCTCTTGGAGCTGGGAAGATGGCTCAGTGGAATAAGCGCCTCCCTGGCAAGCACAAGGGCCTCACTTCAATCCCCAGTACTGCCAAAAAAAGAAAATAGACAAGAATACATGCTCTCTTATCCTGTCTGCATCTTGTACTATGGATAACCACTAAGAAGATAACAATGTACAATGTATTAATTTTTGAAACTGTCCTATTAATCAGTTTTGAAACTGTCTCATTGCTATTTTTTTCTCAATAAAATAAAATTTTTAAAAAAGAAATCAACCAATCACAAATGCTGGTAAGGCTGTAGAGAGAAAGGAACGTTCTTCATTGTTGGGATTATAAATTGAGAGAATCATTATGAATATTGGTGTGAAGATTCCTCACAAATTAAAAGCAGAAATATTATTTGACCCATCTTTAACCTTTTTGGGTATCTTTCCCAAAGTTTTATAAATATCATACAGAAGTGATGTTTACAGAAGCTCAATCATAATAGATAAATCTTGGAATCAGCCTATATGCCTATCAACAGGTAAAAGGATAAAGAAAACATAGTACCCATATGCAATGCCAAAATAATCTTTAAGAAAGATAAATGAGCTATTCATAAGAAAATAAATTTACCTAAAAGATCATAATGTTAAGTGAAGTACATCAGGCACACAAGCATATGCATCGTATATTTTGTTATATGAAAAACTTAATAGAGAAAGAAGAAAGAAAATATAATTACATTTTAAGCATGTTTCTGTTCTCACTCTGTGGTTTCACTGTAATATGGGGTGAGAACTCACTTTGTAGGGTTTACACTTCTTTGCATATATTAGGCTTTATGGCATATCTTGAAAGAAACAAAAGTAAATTCTCAGAGTAGGAAAATCTATGAAGACAGAGAGTAGCTCAGTGGCTCCCTAGATTTATGCAGGAAGGATTGGAAGATGATGCCTAGTACATGGAGGGTTTTGATTTGAGATAGAGAAAATGACCTAAGTTTTATTGTGATTGTAGTTATATAACAATGTTAATGTGGTGAGGGCTATTGAATGTCACTTTTTAAATTTGTAAACTGTGCGGTATGCAGATTTTTTTGGTTTAATAATGTCATTTTATTAAAAAAAGTTCAGGGCTGGAGAGATAGCTCCATAGTCTAAACGCCTGCCTAACAAGTTCAAGGACTTGGGTTCAATCCCTAGTACCACATGCTGCACTGGTCCCAGAATTGGATGTAGTGGTGCATGCCTGTAATTCCAGCAATGAGGAGGCTAAGACAGGAGGATGGCTATGAGTCCAAGCTGTGTACTGAGACCCTGTATCCAATAAATTACTTTTAAAAAAAGAATACATGCTATCACTGGTGATGCTAACCTTGATCACCAATCTAAGGTAGTATTTGCCAGATGTTTTCACTTTATTTTTTTTCTTGGTTAATATCCTTTATTTGGGCCTATCTTCTTCTTTAATTGATTTTATTGAGAAACAAATACCAATGAGACAGTTTCAAAACAGGTTAGAAGGACAGTTTAAATAATTAATACATTGCATATTGTTGTCTTCATAGTAGTTATTCATAGCCCAAGATGTAGACATGATATCCTGTCCAAACCCTATTAGTACAAATCTTTCTTCTCATTGAATTAAGAGAAAGTAGCTGTATATCTATCCTAACTATTTTGCATATACAGATACAAAATGGTCCTTCTTTTATATCCCCTTTTTTTGTTTAGTTTTGTCAGAGATGGATATCGATCGTATAGTCTCCCTACTATAAGAACTCAAAAGATACTTTCACTTCAAAGTTCTTCCCTCAATGTTTCTCGTCTATACTCAGCCAGTCTGTAGTGTTTTACCTTCTAACACACCATTATATTATTAAGTAACAGAGAGATTTCCTTACTTACACAGATAAATTTTAGAGTCAAGTTCTGGTTACCAAAGCTAGAATTTTCTTGGGATCTATTTCATAGCAAATATGAAAATTCTCAGTTATGTTTCTCAAAATGAGAATTTAATTGCTTTATGCTAAACTTTCTAAAGTGTGTGTGCCAAGAAATTATGACATCTTGAGAAATGTTCAGAATGTTCTAATTTCTGAGAACCTTTTAACTAGAGAGCTTAAATTCTATAAATTTCAGACCTCAATGATCTTGGTGCTGGACAAAAGTAAACGAGAAGTTTTAGGAATTATTGGTGAGGAAAGAATAATGTTTGGTTAAAGAATGCTGCTCTAAATTTGGAATTACAAAATTTGATGAGGATTTTTTAAACTATGATATTCAGCTTATGAAGACAGCAGCTGACATTTCTTCAGATATTTTAGTACCTCTATTATACTTACCAGAAAAAAAACTGTACAATCCTCAGTTAGAGCAGAAAAGTAAAGGATTCATTGAGAAAATGGCTGTCTGTCTTTCTCCACTTCCAGGATAGTTTAATAAGTTTAGCTTAAAAGAGAAATTAACCAGACTTAATAATAACTGCTAACATAGATTGGGCATTTAATATGTGCTGGGCATTTTTCAACATACCACACATGACTAACATATTTCTTCTTCATAATCACTTTGTGCAGGTGTCGTTTTTAAGCACATTTTTGGTGAGGATGAGAAACACAGCGATGAAGTAGTTTTCTTAGCCCCCTTTAGATACAGTGCAAGATCCATGACGATAAGGATTTCTGTAACCGGGTATTGCTGTATCCTCAGCACCTAAGATGATGTCCAACATATAGTAGTAACCACAAGTAATAATTGCATGAATGAAAGTTTGAGGATCTTGATTGTAAATAAACTTCATTTTGATAATACATCTCTGTACCTTTCTGGTTTAGCTAAGAAGATTCTGTAGTTTTCCTCCTCTTGCCTGCTTTTCATGTTATAGTATTTCCTGCCTCTCACCCTCACCTAAGCCATGTTCTTAAATATTACTTTGAACATGCAGATAATTGAAAGGATTTTAAAGTTCCAGTGCCTAAGAGCATGCTTAAAGATACATGTCATTCTTCTCTGCCTATGACTATATGATGCCTAATCAGGAAACTGAGTCTCAAAACAATGGCTACCAGAGTTTGTAGACATAAATTAATGGATACATACTCATTTATAAAATCTAAATATATAAAAGACAATTGAATACAAAGTGAACAGGCCCATGTACTCTCCATAGTCACTAGTTTTATTTGGATTTTTTTAAGGAATCTAGACATCTCTACCACTATGCACAAAAAAAGAAAATCAGAGACTGTTTTGAGATCTAAGATACTCCAATTATCAATATTGAGGAAGTGATAATGATTTGGATCATAACAAAAGGAAAAATTGTTGAGCAAATGTGAAGTGGAAAAGGACAGAATCAAAACTGCTGGTACCTGAATAAATTAATATTCTTCTGTGATATTCATTGAACTGATTTTTAAAATTTACTCACCATGAGGCTGCTTACAGCTCTTGACTTCACAAAGCAAATAATAATGAAAAAGTAAATAATATTTGAATCACAGAAAGCACTTACTAGTGCTGTGACTTGAGATGAAACCTCTAAATAATTGTGTCCATCTGATAAGGACTACACAGATGGGCTTGTTATGCAACAGCAAATGGAGATCATATATTAAAACTGTGATAAGGTACCGAAATAGACATGTAGTTTATAAATATTGTTTCAGCCTTGGAATGGAAAATATAAAATGCATAGTAAATGAAAGTTGAAGATAATATAATATAGAACTGAGATATTATGATATAATATAATGATTTATTACTTGTATAGAATCTTTTCTAGACTGGGTATTGAATACAACTGAGACTATACTAAGGTAAAAATGTATGCTGCAACAAAGAATAATTCATTTCATTTGGAAGGAAAGCAGTGATTTCAACATGTAGCCAAACAAGAAAAGCTATTCTCATTGTTACTATTGTAGCACCTCAATCTTAATTGTCATTTTACTGGTTCATTCTGACAGACTTGCAAAATATGCTCTATAAAACTATTTTTAAAAATTATTCAAATTAAAACTCTCTCCCTGCTTTTTATAAAATTAGTCAAGTCCATTTTCTAAAAGAAATTCTACTATAGCCAATGCAATAGCTTTTTATACTTTCAAAACTAATTGACAGGCATTTTAAAACCATGTTGACTACATTCAAATTGCTTTTAAAAAGAACGCATAAGTATGTTTTATTTATGTTAATGCTGTAGTATAAGAGTGATGTTTTAGTATAAGTATAACCTTAGGAAAAAAGAGAAAACTTCAATGAAACTACTAACATAAAAGTAAAGTGCCATAGACTTGCATTACATCCTTTATTTGCTTCTTGAGAAAAGCTTCACTAAAAACTAATGGTTTTCAGCCCTGCATATAATCTGGCTATTACCAGGATAAAACTGAGATGCGAAGGTTATTTATCAAAAGGCTATAGCTTAGTTATATAGGAGTGTAATGTTTAATATAATAAAAATGGAATTTATTTTAATATGAGATGACAACTTGGTTTCTGTAATGGTTGAAGTCACTACATTTAACTCAACCAGCACTTATATTTGCAGTGATACTTGTTGCAGGAGCACCTGGTATCATATGATGTCCACTGAAGTATCAATCTGGTGAGACTATTTCCCATCAGAATTTAATTAAAATCCTGATATCATCAAGGGAACTTGCTGGTGTGTTTTTTAGGAAGGAGACTGGAACATGCAGGCCTGCTGTACCCTTGACAAGTTTGGGAAGTGAAGCGCAAAAGCTGTGGCATTTCATAGCCTGAGGGCAACTGTGCCCTCTCTGATTTGCAACAGCTCCCTATGTAAGGGAACTGGCATGAGAAAAATGCTAACAAAACAGGAAAAAAATATTTTAAAATATCACATTATTTTAATTTAGCATGATTTGAAGCTTGTAATAATCAAAATTTATTTTTAAGACAAATTTCAAACTTTCCAAATAGACTTAATTAGGAGAATTAGACAATAAATATATTCGCTTTAAGTTTTTGCAATTTCAAGATTCATTTGTATATTTCTTACGAAAGCCCTATATACTTTGTTGCTAAATGGATACAAATATCATCTGTAAGAAAGTTATAAAAGCACTGAAAAAAACAGGTAATCCTACCGCTTGAAACTAGCACTGTAAATATAGTTTGCTAAATTTAAATTACTAAAGAATTGTTCCCAGCACTTTGGTTTTCCTTATTTAGATATTTTGAGGATGATTCTTAGACCATGAGATTGCAAACTGTGTTCTGCAGTGTTTGGGGGTAGTTTGTTTGGAGCTACAATCTCTTCTAATCAAAAGAAATCTGTTTTATCTGATGTTCTGAGCTTTGGGATTATTCATATGTAGCTGCTAGTTGGTTCTGATGATTAAAAATGTTCAAAAACCTCCGTTATAGACAGGGAGAAATAATAAAAGAGAAGGAGTTTAAGGTCTTTAAATGATATACTGCATGAATATATTATCATTGGAAAAATTTTCCAATGATTTTTTTCATATTGGTAGACAATTTTCTTATTGTCTACCAATTTGAAAAATTACAGTATCATTTTAGTTACCCTAGATCACTGTTCAATAGTTTAGAGTGCCCCTTTTCACTTCTCTCTTTATGCTCTTACAGATAGATACATACTTTGACTTATACAGAATCTTATACTATTCATTGTACTACAGCCTCTTTCACCCTAACCTCTTTCCATGCCAATGTATATGTCAATCAGTGTGTTGTTAAAAAACTAGATTTTTGGCAACTGTGCCCTCTTTGATTTGCAACAGTTGCTGCCAGGAATATAAAGACACCCACTATGGCCAATTTCAGCCACCATCATGAAGTCATTGAGGGTGGATTTGGGAAAAACATGGTTGCCTCTTTTAAGCTGGTACTAGTACATCTCTAGAGCAGTCTTTTACCTCTCTTTCTGGCTTTTTATTTTGAAGCTATTCTAGACCTACAGATAATACGCAAGGGTAGCACAGAATTCCACTGTACCTGTTACTGAGCTTCTGTGAATGTTAACATCTTACATAAGCATAGTAAAGTTACTAAAAAGAAGAAATAAATGAACATTGGAATGATACTGTAAGTTCAGAGTTCAAATTTCTCCATTTTTTTCAGTTTCTTTTCCATTCCAATATCTTCTCTAAGATTCCATACTGTAGTTATTTACAACTGCCCCTTAGTTTTTGAACTAGAAGCTTATGTTTTCATCATTTTAATTTTTACATAGGATTTATCATTTTTGCAGTAGCTTTAAGTTTATTTTACTGAGTACATAACAACAAATAAGTACATATTAGTGGGATATCATGCGATGTTTCTGTGACTGAATACATTACATAATATTTTAATTAAATTTATATAGGATCTCACAAAATAAACATGTATCTTTCAAGCTCATGGATATATTAGTTGTTCTAGCAATTTTATATATGAGCAAAATTATATGAGCAACACCAAATAATATATTTCTTTATGCAGTCCTTTCTTGCAAATATGTGTCTATTTATTTAATATAAACTCCTAGAAATACAATTAGTTAAGGAGCATTCCTAATTTTGTGATATATATTAAAATTGCCTTCCAAAGCCACTGTACTACAATATATTCTTAGCAGCAATGTAGAACTAGAATACTTTCTAATAACCAAATGCTAAGTTAAGTACCAGCATCAGAGATAAAAAGAAAACATGATCCTTGCCCTCTAATACTTGATAATAAATGAAGTGGATACATAAACAGATATTTTTGATAGATTTTGATACAGTCTATGATAGAGCACTAATAGGGAAACAGCATTGCTCTTTGCTAAATATCCTAGATAAATGAGTTTATCACTGTTCAATAGAAAAATAATAAAAGACACATCTATAAGATTTTTAGTGTTAAAAGTTAAAAAGAATTAGGTGAAATTAATTTTAATAGAAATGTAATCTATTTTTCCAAAATATTATCATTTTAATATGTAATAAATATCAAATTATTCATATGGCACTTCACACTATTTCTTTAATTCAGTCTTTGCTTATGACTAAAAAATTACAAGTGCCAGAGTCATATACAGTGAGCAAGTATTCTGCAGGACAGCACAAGACTGAGTCATTCAGGTAGTGCTTTCGACATCTACTTGTGAAGCATTTCTTCCCCTTCTTATAAAAGAATATTCAGCTCATTACTGGAAGTGGAATGGAGAAATGTTACCAATTATGAAAGTTACTTAAAAGAAACAGAATCCAATGACACAGTGGAAGACACATAACTATTGACTACAGAAAGGTTTCTGTAGAAGACCTTCTGCTCATGGAACCAGCCTGCCTTGAGATCCAAGACACTTGATTTACTTTGGCAACTGAGAACACTGAGCTAATTCATTTGTTACCTTGATTTTGTGAGGAATTTATAATTTCAGAGCACAATGCTTTACAATTTGATAAAAAAGGGTAATAATTATAAAATGTACAAGGCTCAGTATCAAAGGACATTTGCTAAAAGACCATTAGGTCCTGCCATTCTTAATCAGCTGAAAAGTCATGAGGGCTGGAATATGCAAACAGGTTTACTTATATCCTGGTCAGCTGTTTTATTTCAATGAAATGTAAATAATGGGACCAATGCTCTCTGAGAGATGGCTAGTGTACCTGTCTATTCTTTTGTGTGCATATTTTTATATGTATTTAAGAGTAATAACTTTGGCCTTGCTCAGGTCGGGAGTACTTCTATGTATCTACTTGAACTAGTGACTCTCATTTAGAGGTCTGTGTTCTGGTATATGCAGTTTCAGTTTTATTAGTTTCTATTCACTTCTTGTTTATTGATGAGCAGTTGTGAAGGGAGTCTGAGGACACTGAGATAAACATGGGTGCCCTTCCCATCCTAATGTGTATTACTGATTAATCACACCTTTGCCTTATTGATTGAAATCACACTGGGTTACTTAGTGCTCTCCCTATACTCAGAGTAAGACCTCAGGACTTTTTGTAATTTCCATTTCCTCTGCCAGGGAAGTTCTTCCACTAGGCATTGATATAGCTTTGTATATTTTTAATTTTGGTTCAAATATTGACTTCTTAGAGGCCTTTCTTGACCATTCATTTATTTTTTCTTCATAGCACTTATAACTGCCTGAAAACATATCATACTTTGTTTTTTAAAAAATCTCTATAGCATTTATATTCTATTTTGATCTTTCTTTGCCTGTATTAACCGATTTACCCTCTGAGAAGGTACAGAATTTTTCTGTTGATCTACATTCATCAAACTATAAAATACAACTCCTGACAGAAATTAAGACTTCAAAAACATTTATTGAATTAGTATTCAAATATAAGTTAGCATTGTCCTATTTGCTACCACTTATACACTTCATTCTGGCCAATTGACTCATGCTGCCCATACTTGGTTTTGAGAGAGTAACCTAACTAGTGTGATTCTGAATTGGGATTCCTAGAAGTTTAGGAAGATGTTGTATCTTCATCTTCTGTCCAAAGCTGACAGATAACCAGGGTGTATGAATTAGGTGATAGTATTGGTTTCAGTACAATAATGACTTTAGTTGACCTGTGCCTATGCTATCCTGGCTATTAAACATTTTTAATATAACCTTTGCCTATTTTCCAACATTTCCAACATTCTTGACAAATGTTTTGAAAATACTTGCTGAATAAATTAATACATAATCCCCATAGGAGATGTATTATTATATCTATCTAATGGTAAATTTATAGATCAAGATAATTTTATTTATTGTCTCAGTTTTAGACAAACTATTAGATGTTTCTAATGAAACTCAATATTAGATAGGTGTTTGATGACTACAGTCTACCCTGAACATAAATGTACTTTTGTCTTCCTTTCACAATTCAGCATATGAAAGTTGAATATAGAAGAGAGAAAAAGCAAGTAGCCTTTCCATAACGACCTTGATCCACAGCAAGCAATTAGCTTTCATTATGCATTCATGCAAACATACATTCATACAGCTTGCTCCCCAGGAAAGACATAGTAAATTTAAAAGTTATAAAACCTCACTGCTTTCACGAAGTGTGGAAGGACATGTACCCATACCTCTTTACCTGGCTTGATTGGCTGGAAGCCATCCATTTCTTTCTATGCTGAAAATTAATTTTTACTTTATGCATTCTGAAGTCAATCTCTCATCACATGCATTTTTCTCTCATTTCTAGTGCCCTTAGGAAACTGGCTTAACTTAAAATATATAAAATAGTCTTTTCGGCCTTCAAAATGAAAACTACTCTGCCTTCTGCTCCATGCAGCCCACGTAATTTCACAAAAGTAATTGAACTAAGGCATTGAAACATGTTTTCAGTTTCCTGGGTAATATCCATAATACTTGACTGATGTGGGGGCCAGAATCGATCAAATTTTCTATAACACTGATAAACACCTTTCCTGAGGAACAATTTGTAAACCAAATTTGGAGTCATTTGGCAAGCAAATCTCAGTAATGGCAGCAATACAATTTTATTAACTCACCACGCCATACCTTACGCAGGGGAACTAGGTTTTTATTTCAATTGTTTAAATAATCGCAAGAGAAAATGATCAAGCAGCGCTGGCTTAAACCTAAGAAACAGTTAGGAAACAATTCCGTGCTTAAAAGGTAAAGAACAAATTAGAAATTATGTGTTAGAAATATTTTTAGATCCAACTAAAAGTCATTGTTGGCTGGTTGGACCTCCCCAGATCAAGTCCCGGCCAGCCCGGTGAGCGAGACCTACTGCCTTTCTCTGGACACTTCCCACCCAATCCGCGGAAGCCTTTCTGCCCAGCTCTCTTGCTCTCTCTGGAAATCTCCACTGCTCCCATGAGGCAAAGCCCAGGCCCAGCAATTCTGTGGGAGAGCTTCTGAACTCCCCTGAGCGCCCTTGGCGAGGGGCACAACAGAAGGGAACCACAGGTTCACTGTTGCACAAGAGGGGCACAACAGATTCACTCGCAAGGTCTGTAGCATAAAGGAGCTGAACACAACAGCTAGACCCAAGCCAGGAATAACTGGAACACTCAAACTTAAAAGATCTGCACCCGAATTTCATTAGGTGCTAAGGTTATAACTGCACCAAAGCTCTACAACAAAGATCAGAAAGTGCTATACAAAATGACAGCAAGAAGAAGCAAAATGCAATCTTAGACCCTCGAGCCCACCCATAACAAGTGCAGAGGACACTAGCACAGAACAAACTGGAAATCACACAACTAAAATCAATGAATCAAGAGTGTCTGAAATGAAGAAACAACTGCAGAAATGTATAGAGGAACTCAGATCAGAAATAAAAAAAAAATCTCTGAAATAATAGCATCTAAAATAAAGAATCAAATGCAGAAACATATGGAGGAAACCCAATGCTCACACAGAACAAGTGCAGAGGACACTAGCTCAGCTGAAATGTATGAATTAAATAAGCAACAACAGAAAGATATAGAGGAACTCAGCGCACAATTAATTTCAAAAATAAAAAAGAAATCTCTGAGTCCATAGTATTTGAAGTAAAGAATCAAATACATAAACATATGGAGGAAACTCAATCTGAAAAAAACTGCAGTAAAAGAACTAATAACTGCTTCTAAAGAAAACATTGATAAAAAGATGAAGGATATTAGTAAAATGACAGATTCCTTGAAAGAGCAATACAGAAAAGAAATAGATCACATGAAGCAGAGTCAAAGAGATATAGAGGAACTTAAAAACTCAATCACAAGCCTGCAAACAGGTTGAGTGAAAGTGAAGACAGAGATCCAGATCTGGAAGACACTGGTGCAGCTAGTGAAAAGATAACAAAAGATCCCTTTAAAACAACTAGGATGCAAGAAAAAATAATTCATCACCTGCAAGATGATGGAAAGATGAACAAGGTGAGACTAATAGGCATCAATAAGAAAGATGGAGTCAATACAAATGATATAAAAAGAATATGGGCAGAAGTAATAGCAGAAAACTTACTAAGTATGAGGAAACAATCTGACATTCAGATAACCGAAGCATACAGAAAGCCAAGTAACCTCAACCCAATGAAAAACACATCGAGATATATAATAGTCAAGATCCCAGAAATTCAGCACAAGAATAATCTACTGAAAGCCGCTAGACAAAAGAAGCAGAACACATTAAAAGGAAAACCCATCAGAATTACGGCCGACTTCTCTTCACAAACCATGAAGGCCAGAAGAGTATGGGGCAGATTACTTCAAGTCTTGTATGAAAACAAATTCCAGCCCAGACTACTATAACCTGCAAAACTCTCTTTCAAGTTTGATGGAGAAGTGAAATACTTCCATGACAAAGAATAATTAAAGAATTTCATGATGACAAAGCCAACTCTACACAGACTACTGAAAGATGTTCTACAGAGGGACCAAAATAATCAGAATTCCATGAATGAGAAAAGAAGGAACCCACTAAAGAGGTCAAACAATTAAACACAGGACAAAAAGGAGTAAACAACAGCAGGTAAATAACATGTCAATCATAAGTAAACACATCTCAATTATAGCCATTAACGGAAATGGGCTCAATTCACCAATTAAGAGAAATAGACTGGCATGGTGGATTAGGAAACAAAATCCAACAATATGCTGTATACAAGAAACACACTTAACTCAAACAAATTCATAGGTTGAAAGTCAAAGGATGGAAAACAATACTACATGCCCCAGCACATCAGAAAAAAAGCAGAGGTAGCAATCTTGTTCTCAGAAAGTCTCAACTTCAAACAAAGAATGATGAAACTAAATAAAGAAGGCCACTATATACTGGTGAGGGAAAAAAAATCAAGAGGAAGAGGTAACACTCATAAATATGTATGCACCAAACATGGGAGCACCCAACTATATAAGAAAAATCTTAATGGACTTGAAAAATTTGCTATCCAATATCACAATCCTAACAGGAAAATTAACACCTCCTTATCCCAAAAAGATAGTTCAACCAGACAAAAAATTAACAAAGAAGTAGCAGAACTGAACCAGAGCTTGGAACAAATGTGCTTGGTGGACATGGGCAGAGTGTACCACCAAACAAGAGCTGAATACACTTTTTTTTCAGCTGCACATGGCTCATTTTCTAAAATAGACCACATACTACACATAGGTCATGCTTAAGCACATGCAAGAAAACAGAAATTATGCCATGCATATTATCTGACTACAGTGCAATGAAACTGGAAATAAATGACAAAAGAAACCGAAAAAGACCCTAAATACAAGGAAATTAAATGACACCCTACTCAGCAATCAATCGGTCACAGATGAAATTAAAGAAGAAATTCAACAATATCTACCATTCAATGAAAATTCAACCACAACTTACCAGAATTTATGTGATGTGATGAATGCAGTTCTCAGAGAGAAATTCATAGAATTCATAGCTGTGAACTCACATATTAGAAAAACAGAATAGGAACAAATAAATGCCCTAATGCTGCATCTCCAACATCTAGAAAAGGAAGACCAAACCAAACCCAGAGCCCAAAGACAGGAAGAAATCATAAAGATTAGAGCAGAAATTAATTCAATTGAAATGAAGAAAGCAGTTCAAAGAATTAATGAATCAAAAAGCAAGTTCTTTGAAAGGCTAAATAAAATTGATGAGAACCTAGCTAACCTCATCAAAAAGAGGAAAGAAAAAATTCAAATACAAGCAATAAGGAATGAAAAGGATATAATCACCACAGACCCAATGGAAATTCGGAAGATGATCAATAGCTATTTTGAGAATCTTTGATCTCACAGAATAGAAGACATAGAAGGAATGGACAGATTCCTAGAAATGTAAAAATTACCAAAACTGAATCAAGAAGATATAACAACTTTCAATAACCAAATAACAGCCAATGAAATACAAAATGTAATAAAAAGCCTGCAGACAAAAAAAAAGTCCAGGTGCTCAGGGATTCACAGCAGAATTTAACAAGAAATTTACAGATGATATAATCCCTACACCCCTCAAACTCTTCAATGAAATGGAAAAAGAAACAGATCTCCCAATATCATTCCTGGAGGCAGGTATTATACTGATACCAAAACCAGGGAAAGAGACAACTAAAAAAGAGAACTACAGGCCGATCTCCCTCATGAACATAGATGCAAAAATCCTCAATAAAATTCTAGCAAATAGAATACAGTAAGTAATCAAGAAGATTGTACACCATGATCAGGTAGGATTCATCCCAGGGATGCAACGATGGTTCAATATTCAAAATCTATAAATATAATAAACTACATCAATAGAGCGAAAACTAAAAACCACATGATCATCTCCATTGATGCAGAAAAGGCTTTTGACAAAGTCCAACAGTCATTCATGATCAAAGTCCTACAGAAAATTGGAATAGAAAGCCTCTACTTCAATTTGATAAAAACCATCTATGACAATACAGTAGCTAATACAATTCTAAATAGGTAAAAACTGAAATCTTTTACTCTCAGATCTGGTACAAGACAAGGATGTCCTCTACCACCACTCCTGTTCAATATAGTTCTGGAATCATTAGCTAGAGCCATTAAACCTGAGGGAGAAGTAACAGGAATAAGAATAGGCTAAAAAGAAGTAAAACTATCATTATTTGCAGATGACATGATACTTTACTTGGAAGCCCCAATAAAACCCACCAAGAAGCTACTAGAATTGATACACAAATTCAGTAGCATGGCAGGTTACAAAGTCAATACCCAAAAGTCAATAGCATTCTTCTACACAGACAACAAACACACTGAGAGGGAAATTATAGAAACAATACCTTTTACAATAGCACCAAGGAAAATGAAATACCTTGG
>NW_004524827.1:1621503-1634018 GCF_000260255.1 Octodon degus | reverse complement strand
AAAGAAGTCAAAGATCTTTTCAAGGAAAATTACAGTACTCTTAAAAAAGAGATCCTAGAGGATTTCAGAAAATGGAAAGATATCCCATGCTCCTGGAAAGTAAGAACCAACATCTTAAAGATGGCCATACTCCCAAAATTATTGTACAGATTTAATGCAATCCCTATCAAGCTACCATCAACATACCTCGCAGACCTAGAGAAATCATTCCTAAAATTTATTTGGAAGCAGAAAAGACCTAGAATAGCAAAGGCTATCCTGGCCAACAAGACAAGGCAGGAGGCATCACAATTCCTGACTTGAAAAATTATACTACAAAGCTACTATGATAAAATCAACATGGTATTGGCAACAAAATAGACCTGAGGATCGATGGAATAGATTAGAAGTTGCAGAGGCCTTTATGAACACACTCAGTCACGTAATCTTTGACAAAGTGGCCAAACACACTTACTGGAAGAATGATAGCCTCTTCAGCAAATGGTGCTGGAAAAACTGCCTCTCTACATGCCAAAAACTAAAATTTGACCCAGGTCTATCACCATGCACTAAGCTAAAGTCAAAATGGATTAAAGATCTAAACATTAAAGCAGAAGTAGTAAATCTCCTGGAAGAGAAAGTAGGAGGAACTCTTGAAGACATAGGGGTAGGCAAAGAGTTCATGATGGGGCCGGGGAGATGGCTCAGTAAGATAAGCGCTTGACTGGCAAAGAGTTCATGAACAAAAATCAAATCACACGGGAAACACTTGAAGGAATTAACAACTTGGATGTGCTCTTACTGAGAAGTTTTTGCAATTCTAAAGAAATTGCCAAAAAAGTGAAAAGACAACCCACAAATTTGGAAAAAAACATGACAAATAAGTACTCAGACAAAGGTCTGCTTTCTAGAATTTATAAAGAACTAGAAAACACTAGGGCCCCAAAATTTAAAAACCCAGTCCAGAAATGAGCATATGAAATGAACACCTGCTTCTCAGAGAATGATATTCAAGAAGCAAATAAATATATGAAAAAATGCTCCACTTCACTAGCCATCTGCGAAATGCAAATTAAAACAACATTGAGATATCATCTCATCCCAGAAAGGTTGGCTATCATAAAGAAATCACCCAACAACAAATGTTGGAGAGGCTGTGGAGAAAAAGGAACCCTTCTCCACTGCTGGCGGGAGTGTAGACTGGTGCAACCATTATGGAAATCAGTGTGGAGACTCCTTAGAAAAGTTGGACCTAAAATCTCATTTAAACCAGTTATTCCTCTACTGGGAATTTTCCTGAAGGATCTGAAAACATCATATCATAGGGATTTATGTGTGCCTATGTTTATAGCAGCACAATTTGTGATAGCCAAATCTTGGAAACAACCAATTTGCCCATCACCTGAGGAATGGTTGAAAAAGATGTGGTATTTTTACACAATGGAGTATTACTCAGCTATAAAGAATGATAAACTTGAAGCCTTTATATTGAAGTGGATGCCACTTGAACATATACTCATAAGTGAAATAAACCAGACACACATGTGTAAATATCATATACTTTACCTAGTACAA
Source organism: Octodon degus (assembly GCF_000260255.1). Taxonomy (NCBI): domain Eukaryota; kingdom Metazoa; phylum Chordata; class Mammalia; order Rodentia; family Octodontidae; genus Octodon; species Octodon degus. The sequence continues at coordinate 1,632,464 of NW_004524827.1, read as the reverse complement.
AAACTCAAAAGAAGAAAAACAAATAGAAATGCATAATACAAGTAAAACGAAAACAAGAACTCGAGGACTAACTAATTACGAGAGGGAAAGGAGAAGAGCTCGGAAACATGACAATGACAAGCCATACAGTTATATGTAGAAGATGGGCAAGGCAATGATCCTGAGAATCTCCAGAAGATTTTTGAATCTAGCAGTTAATTGTAAAGATACTCACCCTGACTAACTATATATACTGATACCTGTGAACTAAGCAACTGCACTTAGGTTGGTAATCTGTAATAGTAGTTTCATGCTTGGAGTGCCTGTCATTCTGGCACTTCTGAATATGGGCTGCTTGTCATGACATGCCAGGTGCTGCTGTGCTGTCTCTCAAGTAAATGTTTGTTTAAAAAGGAAAAGTTGGTGAATGAAGGCAGGAGACAGGAAAAGAAGTGTTTCAAGGCTGTTCTGCTACAATGCAGTATATGGTTAGATTTCTGGCCTTATGAGTAAACATATATAATCATTTATTCCTATTTTTTAAATATATTTTAATTTTTTAAATTTTTTCTCATATTCTGTAGGAACTTAAAGTTTAATATATCAATGCTTGATGAAAAATACCTCTTCCATGTTTTGCCTAAGATGTTTGATATTAAGACAGATAGTGAGGTTAAGCTCTACAGCCTAGGTTGCATGGTAATAACAATAAGCTTGTGTTCTGGGGGGGGTACAACCTAAGTTTGCAGACCAAAAATTAGAGAAAAAGAAGGGCTGCACGGAAAGCCAACATTTTGGCCCTAGTCTTTCAAAGTCAATTAAGACTCAGGACATATGAGAACCTGTACTATAACATTCTGTAACTCAGGTGTGTCTTAAATTATCTGATCAAGGAGATTATGGGGCCAAAAAGGAAAGTGATCAGTGATGTGGAGTGTGCCTAAGGAGAGTCACATGGAGAGAAAACATTTTCCCAGGCTTTCACAGAGAGCAAACTGGTCAAGCAATGGCTGTGACTCATCCACATGGCTGACACTGACAAAGGATCTACAAACTGAGGTACAAGGTTTCAGGATAAATCTTGAGGGGAATTGACTGAACTCATCACATACAAAAGCTGCAATTCTTGTTACATAGGTCTTACTTTATCTTGGTCTTAACCATCCAGCAGTAAAGTATAAAAACGAAGTATAAGAAGTAAAGCCATGGTGTTACGTTGAGCTGTAGGGGACTCAGGTCAACAACTTTTGAGACTGCCAGTCATGAGAAAGACCCAATACTATTATGGACTACTAGACTATTTTGGAATATTTTGCTAAGTTCACACACCTATAATATTTAAATGACGGAACTAAATAAAAAAAGGGGATACAGATGAATAACCATTTTGTATCTGTGTATTCAAAATGGTTAGAATAGATATACAGCTACATTCTCTTAAATCAATGAAGAGAGATTTGTTCTAACAGTGTCTGTAAATAGGGTATCGTGTCTGTATCTTGTACAAAAAATAACCACTAGGAAGACAGTATGCAATGTGTTAATTATTGAAACTGTCCTACCAATTTTATTTGAAGCTGTCTCATTGCTATTTGTTTATAAATAAAATTGTGGAAAAAATAAAAATAAATGTATTTGTTTTTATAAAATTTTTATTTATTTATTTGTTACAAGTTCTCACTACATAGCTCAGACTTGTAGTGATCCTCCTGTCTCGGCCTCTCCTGTGTCAAGCTCACAATTGTGTGCCACCCTGCCCAGTTTTGGAGCAGATGGGTCGCACCCACAGTTCTGGGACCAACATGACATGTGATACTTGGGATCAAACTCAGGCCCTTGCACTTGCAAGGAAGGCACTTAGACCACTAAGCTATCTCTCCAGGCCTGAATCATTGCTATTTAATGAGGCTATCTGGCTAAATTCTCCATTCTCAATCATTAAATCATTTACTATATTGTATGTGACAGATACAGAGATTAGCCCCCTTTAGTCTTTCTAGGAATACAAAAAATATGAAGTAGCTTATGAGAAATTTCCTCTCATATTTTCTTTTTGGTCATATTTAGTTAATGTTGAAAAATATAATGAGAAAACAAGTGAGGGACTGGGGAAATAGCGAAGAGTTCAAGCTGCATAATAAAGAGACCCTGTGCCAAATAAATAAATATATTTTTTAAATATTTTTTAAAAAAGAAAGCAAGTGAGAAGTTTGGCCCACTTCTTCCCTTGGCACTGCTGTCTTCTAATATTCTCTCCCTTCAGTGGCCTCATTCATTTTCACAATTTCAATGTTGCCTTTGTGTATGTGTGATTCTGCAATATTATTCTAGCTTTAATATTTTTCTATAAATTCAAATATCTTGTTGTTGTCGTTACTGTCTGCAAATTCTCTGGAACTCAGAATCTCCAAAGCAAAGTTAATTACATTCTTTGAGTCTCCACTCAAACCATGTTATTAATTCAATGAAACACATATGTAACATCAATTATGTGTCAACCCAGTGAAGCAACCCCTAAACATATCCATGGTTCTACTAGTCATCAGTTACTGATGTACTGTACTAATTGCTGAATTCATCCTTTTTCCTCACTTACCTATATCCCCTCACCAAAATACCTACATAGATGCAAGAAATATATATACATGCAAGCACGTGATTTGACTTGTTCTCAAATCCTGGCTTGCCATCTGAATAATTTCTTCTTAAAGTATCTCCCTTCTTGGTCTCCTCACTGCAAGTAATTGAGACTCCTATGACATGTCCATAATTGAGCCACTGATTATTTCTCACTTTTATTATGAAAGTACCAACTCAGTTGGTTTCTCTGATTTATCTCTGGGCTTCCAATCTATTCACACACTATTTCTACAAAAGGAATTCTAATGGCAGTTTTTATTTGCCTATAAGTCTTCCATAACTGTCATTGCTATGTATTTAACCTTCTGGTCATATTCATTATTTCATTCATCTGAAATTAGGGTGCAGATCTATGAACTTTGAATTCATGCAGTTGTGCCTGGCTTGGGTCTGGCTGCAGGGCTCGCTTCTTCCTGCTGCAGCCCTTGAAATTGAACCTGTTGTGCCCCTCTGGCAAGATGTTCTGCTTCTGGAATATCTGGGTGGTTCTGGCCCCTAGCCTCTCTGAAGGGACTTCAGCTGCAGAGTTTCACCCCAGGCCTATATGCAAGGCCTGGGCTGGGTCTGGAGGGATACAGCAAGCAAAGGGGAGTGTGGAAGCTCTCCCACACACTCACCATCCTGGACTTGGGCTGGGTCTGAAAGGGTCCCAAGAGCATGGCTGAAGATCTCACTCACACACTGGGTCTGGGCGTGGGCTGGGTCTCACTCATCTGTTCAGAAAGTATGAATGTATCTCTGTTGATTAATAAAATAAATCTAAATGTTCAAGTGTGGTATTCAATGTCATCTACAATATAGCCCTAACCCTTCTGGCCTTATCTTGTACTACCACCTACATCTAACTAAATTCCAATGAACTGTAGAAAATTCCTTTGCATCAAAAATATCCTGTACTTTACAAAATGATATTTTGTTCAACCTGCCTATTCTCCCCACTCATTGCTGTCATCCATCAAAGCCATGCACATCCTTCAAAGTCTATCTTTAATCTTATTTCTTCATAAAGCTATGTTTGATCAAATCAGCCAAATTTAACTTATTATTTCTTTAAAGTATTTCTTTTAAAATGAAAGCTTCTTTACAGATGGCAAACATCATACATGTGCATTTACAAAAAAAATAAGAAAAATGTATAAATCATAAAGAATAAGATGAAAACTATGTAAAAGTTCTCCCTATTATTGAAATGTTACTATAAGTTCTGGGAGCACATTATTTCCACAGACATGAACATACACACACACACACACACACACACACACACACACTCCAGATCAATCTATTTGTATTGTTTTGGAGCCTGATATTTTTATTTAATGCATAATGATTATTTCCCATTCCACTGAATGGTCTTCAGCAACAAGAATTTAATAACTACATAATCACATGTTATTTATTATATTGCAAGTTATATAATTTACTGCTTCTTGATAAATATTTAGATTGATCATAACTTTTTATGTTTTTTGAATGATATAATGCACTGTCTTGTAATTGGTTGCAATAATATAAGTAATTCATAAAAGTTAAAATGCTGGCTTAGAGCATAAACAAAATTTTGGTTTTTTAATCAATGGTACCATGTTTCCCTCCAAAAATATTACTACATTTTCATATTCTTATTATCAATGTGTGATCATTTCCCTACATATTGACCTATAGTATGTACTTTTTAATTAACTAGTAGAAATTTGAACCTATCTCATGTAACTTCTTCTTCATAATATCATGGTTATATTACACTTGTAATATATTTGATAAATATATTTGATAAAATATCACCCTAGTAGATATCTAGATGTCAACATCTGTTGGATCTATTGTAGGACCATGTGCTTTCTAGAAATTCATGGAAATATTTGCCAGCGAGAAGTCTTCATGATCCCATGATAGGCTGTCATATTTCTCTGCAGTAGTTTAATATACAAATTGGAGTGACATGACTAATGGAAATGGAAAAGGAATGAGTCACAACTTTCATTTTCATTATAATTGCCTAACTAATCTTCTAATTTTTAATACTATCAACTAGGAAATCTTTAGCCTCAAAACATTTTATAAAAGTTACTTGACAAAATATCTATATGTATTATACATATGGGTATAAAGTACTATTTGCTTATCCTAACTAAAAGATAACTGACTCATCATGCACATTTTAGGTGTACATGGGTGTAGAAGGTCTTTTTATAGGGCCTGAATAAGTTAATATATGACTTCTTTCCTTGCAGCAGTACATTTGTTTGGCCTCACTTGGCAACTGCAACCAGTTGAAGGACAGCTGTATGAAAATGGCATTAGCAAAGGGAACAGAGGGACCGAGTCCATGGATACTACTTACTCTCCAATTGGAGGAAAAGTTTCTGACAAATCAGAGAAAAAAGGTACGATGATCAAAATTACTGATTGATTATTGATGAATTTTCTTCTGATTTTGTCATTTAGACCATAACTGGGGTGGTTTCACTTCACATTAAATTTCATGATTAGTTGCAAGAAGTACTCTGTGTGAACAGAATAAATACACATAAATGATTTCTGAAAGCAAATTTTCCTTTTCTCCATTTCCTTGAGTATAAACCTATTAAACTTTCCACAGATGTGGCAATTTTAAAAATAGATAAATATTTACAGAATGAAATTTTCAATACAATGGAAATTGTGTTGCGCATATAACTACCCTGAAGCTACATGGGATTTTGATTAAATTCTCTGTATCCATGCCCAGCACTTATATATAACCATTTACAAAGGGTATACAGAAATTTCTTCTTCTCATAAAAAGAAAAGGTTTTTGTGCTTAATTTAAGGGTAAATAGTTGTGTCAAACTAGGAGAATGTGATTTTTTTCTACTTATGGAACATTAATTTTTCCTTGTTGGGGGAAAAGAAAAATCACTCTGAGATCTGAATAGTAAATTTAACTAACATGAGCCTGAATTGTTTGAGTTACTTATGATAAATGTCACAGAAACAACAGTCTAAACTTCAGATTCACACTGAATGGTTGTGCTCTTAATATACAAGCACTGAAAATAGCTGGACATTTGTTTTATGACTTCCTTTAAAATAGGATTCAATACCAGCCATGTAAAATTTCAGGAAGCAAATTTGAAAAGTGCAGAATGAAGAACACATATACTCAGCATTATTCTAGGTATTTTTAGATCAAAAATAAATGAAGAAATAAATAACTTATTATACTCAAAAATCTTACAATTTCATATGGCACTAAGATGTATTTTGTTTCATTGGTTGCAAACATGATGCCATGCTGTTTTATAGTTGTTTCAATTGATACTCTTTACCTAGATATTTAATTCCTTAGGGGACTGTTTTAGGGTTTCAATTCTTTCCTCTTTGCTTTTACAGAAGTGACTTTGCTTTGATCCATGCTTCAACAAAAAATGCCTAGGGACCAGGAAAGATAATAGTTCTGTCCATGTTTTCAATTCATGATACTGTTTCTTTTATATCTCATTTTAAAATACTTGTTTCTAGCCTGGACTACCCTTTCCCAGTAGTTTCATTGCTACCTGTGACAGAAGCAGAGGAAAGTAGAGGGGTCCGAGGTGACAGAACAAGGGGTCTGAGTACAGTCATAGTTTTCTTTCTATTCTCCCCTACCTACTTTTTCTCCCTTTCCCCTTTCTCTTACTGTTTGATCTCTTTATATCAGAAGTTATGAGAGTCACTATTTATATCATCATTCCAGGGGTTTCTTCCACTTATGATGAAAATCAGAAATATCTCTTTGAGTGTATTTTTTAATTTATACTTGTAGTGTATAATAAAAATGAAAATGCTACACAGAAAATGGTCATTATATCGTTACCATCAGACTATATTTAATTTTGTGTTCTAATTCACATTTATGATTCCTTTTCATAAAGTAGGTTGATAATGGCTAAACTTTGTTAAGCAATTACCATGTGCCAAAAATTGTTCTAGACATTTTATATCATGAGAGAGACATAGCCCCCATTTTCCAAAAGAAAAACAGAGGCACAGAGAGGTTCAGTAATTAGCACAAAGGTCTTGGAACTAGAAATTTGTGAACTGATTCCAAAGCCTCATCTCTGAACATGTTTCAACAATGAAGCTCCACTTTTACTGCACATTTTTGAAGAATTTTCTTTTTGAGACAGGGTCTCACTATACAGTTCAGGCTGACCTTGAGCTCACGTTGTAGCTCATGCTGGTCTTCGACTTGCAGTGATGCTCCTGACTCAGCCTCTCCTCAGTGCTGGGATTACAGGTATGCACCATCACACTCAGCTGAACATTTTTAACACTTTGGAAATCTCACAGATAACCATGTAGCCTAGACTTGTTTTAAAATTACAAAAATTAAGTATTTTGTGAATGCATAATATATGTGTAAATAATAGTCTATTTATTATTTACTATCATAGAATATACACAAATCTATCATAAAAAGAAAATTTATTAAACTGTATGCAAACACTTGCAAACAATACTTAGTATCATGTGTTGCCAAGAAAAATGTAAACAAATGTAAAGATGCAGAATTAAGTCATAGTCACACAAAATGAGCTTTAATGTATAATCCACTATTGTAATAACATCACAACTACCTCCTCTACCTAATGCCATGAGTTCAAGTGGTGCAAGGAACCACTTGTGATGCCATATGGCACTGAGCATCACCATGTGAGCTGTGGTCTCTCCAGAAGGTTATATTTCAGAGTAAAAAGTGATCTCTTGATAACCTTGCTTTTTTATGCTTTTTAATATATCTAACATAAAAATATAAGCTAATTGAATTTCTTTTTATCAGTAAGAATTATAGTCTATGTAGGCTATTAGCATTTAAGTTTGGGGGAAAATCATAAGCTATACATGGATATTTTCAGCTCTGCAGAGGTCAATGATCTTAACCTCTACACTGTTCAAGGGCAAACTGTATACTGAAATTTACAAGTGAGGTGTATATGAAGACGACAAAAGAGTTTTTACACAGTGAAATTAAAGCCCAAGAATCTATTCATGACAGATTTTATAGAAATTGTGTTCACCTACTTTCTAAAGTGTTGTGGCAAGTTATATAAATTAAAAAAAAGTTTTTATGTTTCTGCTCAATTATTAAAAAGAGCAAACAGTTTTAGTTTAATACCTTATTAGGAAAATACATTATGACTTGATGCCATCTATACAAGTTCTTACCTTGAGCCAACCTTTATGGAAGCCTGAACATAGCCTTACATATAACTGCACTTCATTGTCTTGCTATATTATGTCTTTACTTGCCTATTATTTACCAAGTAAAAATAGTTCTTTGTATAATGTGATATGTGTACTAAACTAAACCTTGCCGATGATGTAATAAAGTGTGAGGTTATTTTCAAGTGGCCATATGATTACTTTTATGTTTTACTAGACAACACAAATCCTATAAATATAGTTCTAGAAGCTTGTTTTCCTATTATATGTCCTAAAATATGAAACTGACCACCAAATTGTGCTTTGCATACTATTTTCTTTACTGACCTATAGGATTAGGTATGTAGCATGGTAGTTAGATGCCTCAGTTCTGGAATCAGTTGGTTTTGAATGCTGATAGTGTCATTTATTATTTCTACAACCTTCGGTAACTGACACACTGTCAATGAACCAACATCCTAGTCTGTAGCAAGATGACAATAATAGTAACTGTGTGGTATGAGTGTAGTGAGGAGTAAGTGAGATGTTTCATATTAAGCATGTATACCAGACCATGGCACATGGTTGAATCTGGTAATAATTTTTATGTTTGCCATTTTGAGACAGGATCTTACAATGTAGTTCATGCTGGCCTTGAGCTCACTTTGTACATCAAGCTGATGTTGAACTCTAAATGATCCTCCTGTCTCAGCCTCCTGAGTGCTGGGGTTACAGGTATGGACACCTGATGAATCTAGAAATAATTATTGGCTCAGAATATTGTAAAATTATCTAGAGATTTTTGAACTTCATTGACATTCTGTTAGCTACTGCAAAATCTACTTTTATAGAGCTGTCAATTTTTCTATGTAAAATGGCCTTGTTGGGGTACCAAGTTTGCTCTCCGTAAATCCTGGGCTATGTTTATTTTTATTTCATTTTTGAAGAAAGGAAAGACTTATTTAGCTCACAGTTTGTGGGGGCTTCAGTCCATACTTGGCTGGCTCTAAGGCAAAATGGCACATGGCAAAGGGCAACAGTTCACGGCAGTAGAAAACAGCAAAGAGCAAAAGGAGGAACAACATCTGTGGCAGCTTCCAAGCCTCTTTCCCTTATATTTTATGCATATTACCCACCCAAGTGTGGGTGTAGCACTCACACCCATAATCTCCTGCATTATTTCATGAATTAATTGTAAACTCTAGAAACCACACCAATGAGTATGTGAGGCTTTGGGGGACAAACAGACACAAACCATAACACCAACTCACATATTTACCTCTCCATGATTACATTATTGGAAATTAAGGGGTCCATTCCTCATGCCTCACATGTTTTAGGGCCAAGCATTAGAGATGTGATGGTGAACAACCAAGATGAGGTTCCCACCATTTCAGAATAGAAAATCTGATGGGTCCAAGGGTTTGGACTGGGTAACTCCCTTGAAAGAGTCCTAGAGTAGGTCTTGCCATTATCCACACCAAGAAATATGCTACAACAGCCAGGGGAAAAATTCAGTTATCACATACCCTTGATTCATTTTCATACACCCTAGATTCAGCCACCTCCCCCTATGAGTACATGAGCCTTTGGAGCTATGTACAAACCATAACAGTTCTCATCCCTTGAACTAGATATCAGAACCTTTGAGAAACTTGGGGACTGGAATTCTACAGAGCCGAACTTGAATTTGAGTTCTGTAGCTTATTAGCTATGGGAAATAGGAAACATCACTTATCACCTCTGAGCTACATTCCATCATCCCTGAAGTGAGGATGCTAAGGCCTATCTCACAGAGCAGTGAGGGATGGGTTGTGTTTATTTACCAATTTACATTTATTATTTGTAAATTGCTACCATCAACATGTGACAGGCACTAAGAATGGAATTTTGTTCTTGTTGTTGTTGGGTTTTTTTGGTTTTTTTGTTTGTTTGCTTGTTTGTTTGTTTTTGTTTTTTTGGGTTTTTTTGCAGAGCCAGGGATTGAACTCAGTCCCTTGCGCTTAACAGGGAAGTGTTTATTCTACTGAGCCATTTCCCAGCCCACCCCCCTGTTGTTTGTTTGTTTGTTTGTTTGTTTGGGGTTTTTTGCAGAACTGGGGATTAAATTCAGGCCCTTGCATTTGCCAGGAAAGTGCTTATTCTACTGAGCCATCTCCCAGGCCCAAGAATGGAATTTTTAAAAATCAAATTCTACTCATTGGTTCCCTATTAACTCTCTTTCTCTCTCTCTCTCTCTCTCTCTCTCTCTCTCTCTCTCTCTCTCTCTGCTTTTCATTAGTAGATAGAAATTTCTTACTAGTTAGTTATCTAAATGAGAGGAAAAGATGTATCTTATTTTAGGCACTTAGCATACCAAATATTGTAGAATTTGAAGAATAATCATAATCACAAATTGGATCTACTAATTTGACAACAAAACAAAGTTGTCATCATTCAATGAACACTAAAAGAATTAAAGACGTAGTATGTACTAATACAGCCCCTGACTAACTTGGAAGGTTAAAAAGTAGTCTTGTCCAAAAAAAAGGGGGTGGGTAGTTTGGGGACATAGCTCAGTAGAATAAACACTTGCCTAGCAAGTGCAAGGTCCTGCGCTCAATCCCCAGTACTGCAAAACAAACAAACAAACAAACAAACGAAAAACAAAAACAAAGTAATCTTAACTCTTTTCATTTAACTATAAAATATTATGTAACATTAAAAAATTTTAAATTTAAAAAAATAAAAAATTTTAAAAAATGAAATATTAGTTAACAACTAATTTTTTAAAAGTTGAGGGAGATATAAACAAATGCAAGGTTCACCTCTACATCTATGTCATGAACTAAAAACATAATTTTTCAAAATATAGAGTATTATGATCTTAAAAACTGTCAAATCCTACATTCTTACTTGAAGGTGAGGAAAATGAGGTCCAAAAGGTCAAGATAACACAGAGAACTGGGATTAGAGCTAAAGGCACTTGATGGCACATTTTATGCTTTTCAACCATTTTTGTAGTAATATAACACAAAATAAAAATATAATGTGCTTTCAATCCATGGCCTGCCATGCCGGCCCCACCAGTGGGGTGTGCTGAGATGGCGATTGAGACTGGGCATGGTGGCTCACTCCTGTAATCCTAGCGCTTGGGAGACTGAAAATAGGAGGATCACTACAAATATATATATATA
>NW_004524827.1:1619584-1621403 GCF_000260255.1 Octodon degus | reverse complement strand
TATATATTTTCTCAGTCAGAAGTTGCAGAGATAGCTCAGCTGTCTAAGCACCTGCATGGCCAACACAAAGACCCGGGTTTTATCTCAGTATCGCATATTGTGCTGGCCCGCAGGTCATTGAAACCAGGCACAGTGGTGCACGCCTATAATCAAAGCACTAGGGAGGCTGAGACAAGAGGATCCCTACAAGTCCAAGCTGCATTGAGAGACCCTGTACCAAATACATAGATAAATAAAAAGTTTTAAAAAAAAATTCTCAGTCAGAAAGTGTCAAAGACAAAGACTGAATAGGTAAGGAAATTGATTTTATACAGGTTATTGCAATGAGGAAGTTCTACCTTCATTTAATATAGGCCAATAGAAACATTCAATGTAAAATAATTTACACAGAGGACTATTTTGTAATCAAAAAAGTCTCAGCTATCCAGCAATGTTTATCTCAATGTCTAGCTGGCTTCAAGAGAAAAATGATTTGAAAATCAGCTAATTATAAGACAAGGAATGGGAAATCCAAGTTTCAGTATCTCTTCTTTCAGCAGTTTCAGTCAATAGGACAATGGTCTGTTTCTGGCCTTCTTAAGGGTAAACAAGAGAATCATAGGAGAGCCTTATGAGAATTCTGAGAAAGAATGGATGGAGAGCTCTATCTAAGAAGTCATATGGAAGAGGGTACATTGCACATGTGTTTGGATGTGTGTGTGTGTGTGTGTGAGAGAGAGAGAGAGAGAGAGAGAGAGAGAGAGAGAGAGAGAGAGAGATAGACAGACAGAGACAGACAGACAGAGAGAAAGAGAGACAGAGAGATACAGAGAGACAGAAACAGAGACAGAGACAGAGACAAAGACAGAGACAGAGACAGAGACAGAGACAGAGAGTAACAACAAGCCATTTCTCAAAACACAAAACTGTAGAGGAATTTCTTAACCCGTATTGTTTTCCAGGAGCATAGGTCTCAGGTAAAGTCTACTATTTCAGTAGCTATGTGAATGAGGATGAACTTTTCTGAATAATCAAGCATACTGAATTCCTGAAGCTTAGATTCAAGAAGAGAATATGAGGAGGAAAAGAAAAAAGTAAAGGATAGTGAAGGCAGCTTTTATCTTCTTTAAGGTTTGTCTTACGGAAAAGTGACATTTCTTTGAAATTCATCCTAAAAGATTTAACTCTACAAAGTTGAAGAAAACTTATATCTCCTAGTCACTGTCTAGGAAATATACATCCATGTAAACAATGCTTGGTGGATTGATATGACAGCTTATAGAATGCCATGAAAATGGCAGGACCACACAATGACTTGAAATGAAAATGCCAGGACCAGACAATGACTATAGCTTCACCTCTTAGAGATCCAGTTTCTCATCGAAAATCAAGAGAATTGGCTTCAGGGAGATGGCTCAGTAGACTAAGTGCTTCCCTGGCAAGTGCAGGGCCTGAGTTCCATCCCCAGTTCTGCCGAGAGAGAGAGACAGAGAGAGAGAGAAAGAGAGAGAGAGAGAGAGAGAGAGAGAGAGAGAGAGAGAGAGAGAGAGAATTAGATTTCAACACTGTTCATGGGTGAGGAGCTAGTGTCCAAGGCTTTAAAAACGTGGGCCAGAGTCCCAGCCCAGGCGCAGCGTGGGCCGGACCATCTCCCACCCCCTTGGGCCACCCCCCACCACTCCACAGAACGTCCCCACCCCTCCCGCCCAGTAGGAATTTCTGCCTACTTCCTGGAACCCCCAGACCCAGTCCTAGCCCAGGTCTGGTGAGTGTGTGGAGAGCTTCCTGCTACCCTGTGCCAGCGGGACCAGTCCCAGCCCAGGCGCAGAGTGGGCCAGAC
>NW_004524827.1:1593397-1602302 GCF_000260255.1 Octodon degus | reverse complement strand
CAAGGAAGAGCAGGCAGTTGTGTCCTGTGAAAAACTCCTAGTGAGGGAAGGCTTTCCCACGTATGGCACGCAGAGCGATTCCAGACAGACCCAGCAGTCCTCCCAGTTGTCAGAGCCTCTTGCTGATTCCCACCTTCAGCAAAAAATAAAACCTTCAGGGCAGCAAGCACAGCAGGAAATCTGTCATTAACAACCACCACCGTGTCACATCAGCGATTCTCAGGAGTGTCAGCTCCACTATTTAACTCAGCTATTTACTTCATTGGGGAGAGCTTTGTTTGATTGTCAGAGAATAGAACATGTACATTTGTCTGTCATAAACACACCCATGCTCTCCAAAGCACAAATAAACAAAACAATCATGTAAAAAATAAAACAATAAAAAATTAAAAAAATAAATAAAAATAAATAAAAACGTGGGCCAAAGCTCAGTACACAATTGAAACCAAACTTTGAAGGCAAAATCTGTTTCTTTTTTTCCTTTAGAGGCAAGTGGCTTCTCCAAACTACAGTAGAAATAGTTCATTAAATAGTAAACCCCACCTCTTCTCAGGCCAGGTGAATGCAGAAAATATGCAGATACTGATACCAGGAGGTCAAATCCAATTTCATTTTCTGAGGCAAGGATGGAAAAGTATGGTTTCTGAAAGGGATGGAAAAAACTGAACACACCCTTATTTCATTGCTTTCTAGCTTCCCCCACTCTTCCTTGCTGTAAAAGACTTGTAACACACCTTTGCACAGTGAGATTGGAGACAAATGAGTCCTGCATCTCCTCTGAACTAGCTTTGAACAAATCATTTTATCTTCCTATCAGAGTAAGTGGCCTTCTCTGATTTGGTCAGCAGTGAGAAAGCAAACTTGAGCATATGAACTTAAATGGCCAATAACAGTATGAAGAGCTCATCTCCCTTTCATCTCTCTATTTTGAGTCACTGAAATCTAATTCTACCTTATGGAAAAACTACCCCATCTCAGTATAAAATAGACCTATACTCCAGGAAAACAGTTGATAAGTATATTTCTAAAGTTTGTAAATCACATTTACCATTTAAAGTACTTTTGAAAAGTCTGTTGTAATTAAAATAATTATTTCACAGTTTTCTGCTTTATAAGTTAGTATTTTTGACATGCATATAGCAATAACAACCAGCACTTAGACAGCATTTACAATTTCAAAATACTTTAATGTCTTTTATCCACATAACAGTTTTATGCAGTGGCAGCTATTGTTACCCTTATTTTGCAGTTGAAAATAAACAGAAGAAGGTTAAGTGTCTTGTCTTGCATAACTTAACTACAAGCATAGCTCAGATTGGGATATAGTTATTCCTTGCATTTAGATGAACACTGGTCTTTAGACCTTCCCTTTCCTTTTCTTTTCAAACAAAACTCTTTTCTCAAGGCCACATCTTCTAAAAAAATGATCTTGGTTAAAGATCTGAGTGCAAACTGTGGAAATGTGTGTCCGATCCTTAAGATACCTAGCAAATTTTAAATTTCCCAGCCAAGATTTCTGTTCAGTAAATACTGTTTTCCTCTAAGTAAAAGATACACCCACAAGTACCCTTGAGAATTGAAAAATTCACATAAATGTACCTTTTACAACTGCCTTTCATTGTAGAGCCTACTTGAAGGATCTTGCCTGGTGTGTCTTGGGAGATATGGGTGAGTGGGGGGGCTTTGTTTTGTCTTTCCTGAAGCATATGCACACTGGACCAATTTTCAAAAATGATAGTTGTGGACCTTAAATAACAGGTTAAAATTTAAATTTACTTATAGTTTCTTAGACACTTATTTCACATACTTACTCAGTAGGTGAAATTTCATTTTGTGGTATCAAACTAAAGAACTGCATTAACCCCACTGAGGTAATCATTGTGCATTCAGATGGAACACAATCCAGCAGTATAATTCTGTGGTTTCTCACTAATGTTTTGTAGGACATGTGAATGTTAAAATACACTCAACTGCCCTTTGAGTCAACCCATATTTTCAGTATATTTTACTTAAAGGATACCAGAGCCTAAGACATTGTGGTAGAATTGGGAATAATTCATATAAGCACAACAAACCACATGAATAAAATAGTAGTAATGCACTAACAAAGACAACATTGTTGGGAGCTTAACATTATTATTTTTAAAGATTGATGGCAAATTACTGTAAATACTTCCTGTAATGTTATAAAGATGTTTCTCTAACACAGGGTTTCAGAGGGCCCGCTAGAGTGCTGCAGCTTGTTTTCAACTATATTAAATCACTTTATCAATATACTTCAGTTTTAACAAAAGCTTTTCTACAGTATACTGGAGACCTGATTTCTAAAAAAGATTTATGGAAAGTGTGCCCTGTGCTAAAAGACAAACTTATTTATTGAATAAAAAATTTATGCTAAAAGTTCTTGGTCATATATGTTTAATGTTTCAGTTTTATTTCATTTTAATCCTTATTTTAGTTTTTTTAGCTAATACTTAATAGTCTTCTGATGCCAATAAGAAATAGGTCTGTCTTATGGTCCCTCGAGCCTAGTAGTCCTCATCTGACAGGGGCACTAAGTGTTATCCTAAAGAATGACATATTTATCCTCCTGGACTAATCCTTCCAAAGCTAGAGGATCTTCTCTAGCAGTTGCTAGAAAATATCTTGATTTTTTTTGAGGAACTAGATCATTGTACATATATCTTATTTTTCTGAGTGTCTGTTTATATCTTTCAACCTACATTACCTTTGGAAGAATTTCAAATATTTGTTACTATTTTGCGAAATGAAAGATAATTCTAGCCATTTAAAATTTGAGTGTAAAAATGAAGTCTTAGACTTCTAGGATTTAGTCCAAGAGTTTGCATTATCTTTATATATTACTTTCATAATTCTGTAAATAATCACACATCTCTTCTTTGTATCCACCTTTCTAAAACTAACTGTATGCTTCTAACATTAAGAGTTTATTTCTGTAATTTTTGTGCATCTATTTTTCTTTAGGTATTGAAGGGGTTTTTTTCCTGTTTCTATTACATAACCTAAAGGAGTGTCTTGACTGGAACTACACATAGACCATCTTTCTCTTGGGTCAGAAAAAAAGAAAAATAAAAGTAAAAAAGTTGAGTTGACTAAGACATGATACCTGACCACATCAAATCCTCCATTAAAATAATCACTGCCAAGAAAAATGAAAAAGTTTTTATATTCAGAAATATAAAAATTCATGATCTTTAATTATACATCATCCTTGTTGCTATTTTCAGCATAATGAAAAGTTACAAAAAGTAGCAGAAGACACAACTTTTTTCCTTGAGGAGGTTCCTATTAAACACAAGTGCATTGGTCACTGGACCACAATGCCCAACACCCACAACTTAAGGAAGTAGTTTATTTGGCTCCTAGTTTCCAGCAGATCCAGTTCAAAGAGGAGGGATGGCTCAAAAACAGAATTGCATGGTGGACAAGTATGGAAAAGGAAGTGCTCATCTCATGATATCCAAGAATTAGGAGCCAGAAAGGAGCATCCAAGGACCCCAGTACACCCTTCCAAGTCACGCTCTTAATAATCTTTCTTTTCTAACCAGAATATGCTCTAAACTTGAGATTTTGGGGGAAAATATTAGATTTTAAGCACAAAAAGTAAAGATAAATGAAAGGCATGGACATATACACACAATGCAAACTGTTGTACAAAAATAGAAATGAAATGGATAGGTATTTAAAGACTTAAAAGAACAGAGGACTGATGTGTTGGAGTAGTTTGGTTAGGACTTGGAAAACAAGGAAAGAAACAATTTTAGTGAATTTAAGAGTACTTATCTAGGATAATGGTATAACAGAATGGTAAGGGGAAAATGCAGGTAGTAATAATCTAAGTGATAAATACATAATGAAGCAATGGAGGTAGCAGACAGAGACAGTTTGACAAGGAAAAGAAAGAGATAAATAGTGTGATAACTCAAAAACAAGCAGTTGTATTATGTTTTTGAAAGAAAGATTTGTACTTTAGGATAAAAAGTAAAAAAACAGTAAGGCAGGAGAGACTGGGGATCCTAAAAAGAAAGAAGATTGGAAAGGGTCCAAGGTTGCAGACGATGCAGAGGTGTACAGAAGACTCTTATTGATAGCAGGACATTTAATTTTACAACATACTGAATACGAATGTTGTATATCTTAGAAATAGGAGATAGGAATTAAAAAAGCAGACACAGATGTTCAATAAATGTTAACATCTATTTTTAAAGAGAAAATAATCTATTTGATCATTATTGTTATTGTTACTTTTTGCAATGAATTTCTCACTGACAATTTTTAATTTGATATTATTGAACACTGTGTGGGTTCCTGAAATGCATACATTAAAGGTTATAGCAATATGGAAATCTATAAGAATTAATGCCAGCACCAGCTACTTCTCAACTATGTGACAAATTGATGGTCATGTAATTATGTTTACTAAATGTTCTGAAAGTAATGTCGAGAATTTAGACAGATATGAATGTTCTGTCCTCTGAATAATTATATTCTAGGCTAAAGAATAAGGGCACTAAATAAACTGAGCTACAGTTAACCTTCTTGCTACCATCACTGTGTCTTCAATGATCTTATTTTAGTAACCTACCTATCTCTAGATAGCAATATCTAACATTATGTAAATTATACTAAATAGCCAACTTTGTTCTCCCACTCAAATATATTAAAAATACTGGCCAGAGTTCCGTACAGATTCTACATAGCAGGTGATGTTCTATAGCCATTTGGAAACACATTAGAATTTTTGTGATGGCACTTTATAGTTTGAGTGTATATACTATTTCAAATCCATTTATTTTTTAAATATATTTATTGATATCTTATTCAAATATAACTTATATTGCATATAATTCATTGATTCAAAATATACAACTCAGTGATTTTCAATATGTATGATTTTTAGAGTTGTCAATGATCACTAATATTTAATTTTACAACATTTCTGCCTTAGCAAGGAGAAACCTCATAGCAGTGTCCATCATTGTATATGCCTAAATTCTGAAATATCATTAATCTAATTTTCTGTCTGTAGATTTCCACATTTCTGTGTTTCATGTAGTATAATTACATGAGATACAACCTTTAAGATCGAGCTTCTTTCACTTAAATGTTTTCAATGATGTATCTTCTCAAAGATGGGTAATGTTCCTTTGAATGAGTATCTCACATCTTGTTCATCCATCCATCAGTTGATCCACCTGAAGATTTTCACTTTTCATCTAAGATGAGCAATACTGCCATAAACACCGTGTTCAAGTTGTTAGGAGAACACCAGTTTTCTGTTATTTTGTGTATACACCAACTAGTAGAATTGCTGAGTCTTATGATTATCTTGTTTAATTTTTTGTGCAACTGATGTTTTCCAAAAACATCTTACCACTTAGAAAAAGAAGTTTAGCATCACTAGCTATCACTGCCATGTAAATCAAAACTTCACTGATACACTAGTTACACCTATTACAATAGCTAAAATAAAACCCTCAGACTATAACAAGTATTGCCAAGGAGGTACTTTGGAAAACTGCTTGAGTTTTAAGTTTTCTTACTGAATTCTATATAGCCCCCCCATATACAATATTTACTTAGTTTTTTTTCTATTTGCTTTCACTTTTTTACTTTTATTGTCAGATATTTGCATTAATACTGATTACACTCATTGTAGCGAATTGGTATACATGCTTAAGACATTTTAATTTTTTATTCCCTTCACCCTACCCCTTTTTACTTTCCCAGCATCAAATATATTTAGTAGGGCCAGGGAGAAACATCAGTAGAATAAGTGCCTGCCTGGCAAGCACAGAGTCCTGAGTTTAATCCCTGGTACAGCAAAAAAAAAAAAATAAAAAAAAAAAATATATATATATATATATATATATATATAATTATTTTATAGGTCCTTTTAAGGTTAAATATTACACATAGATTAAAAACCAAATTAATAAGCCTAAAGGATATTAAATATATAAGATAATTGTATTAACTCAAGTATACTTTTAGATATATTGTGCTGGATTACAATACTATTTTTATCCTATTTGTTCATACTTTATATATTAAGTTTTTCATACAAGAGAAGCCATGGGTATTTAAGCTTGTGTGTCTGATTTATTTCACTTAACATTTTGGCATCACAGTGCATCCATTTTCTTACAAATGACTCAAGTTTATCCTACTTTACTGAAGAGTAGTATTCCATTAGGTATAGATACCACATATTCTTTATGCATTCATCTGCTGATGGATATATAGGCTGTTTCCAAGATGCAGGTCTGATGAAATGTCCTGAAATAAGCATGGATGTGCAAACATCACTGTAATATAACATCTTTATCTCCTTTAGGGAAATGCCTAGAAGTGGAATAGCTGGGTCAAAATGGACATTTAATTTTTAGTTTTTGAGGAATCTCCATACTACTTTCCATAATGGTTGTATCTTTGCAGCCTGTCTTTTCACTTTCTTGATAGTCTACATTAAAGCACAAAAGCTTTAAATTTTCACGAAGTTCAATTTATCTATCTTTTTGATTTTTTATATTTTGATGTTATACCCTAAGAAACTATTGCCACATTCAGATCATAAAAATTCATGTCTGGACTTAATCGGAAATTTTTATATTTTTAAGTATCTGATCCATTAATTTGTTATATATGGTGTGAGGGAGGGTTTTGATTTCATTCTTTTTATGTGGATCCCCTGTTGTCCCAGCTCTGTTTCTTGTTGTCCCAGCTCTGTTTCTTGAAAAGGCTATTATTCTCCCATTAAATTGTCTTGGCAAGATTCTTCAAAATCATTTGACCATAGGTGTGAGATTTCACCTCTGGATTCTCAGTTCTATTACATTGGTCTATATAGGTACCCTAATGGCAATATTTACTGTCTTGCTAAGAATAGCTTTATAGTAAGTTTTGAAATAAAGCTGTGAAAGGTTCAAGTCAACAACTTCTGACAATTGCCAGTTGTGCTGGTAACTCACTACTATTATGGACTATTGGACTATATTGGATTATTTTGCTGAATTCAAGTACCTATAATATTTTGACTGGCATCAAATATGAAAAGGTCCTTTAAAGACTTCTCCAAATACAGCTTCTCAAACACCAATGGAACACCCATCTCTGAAAAAACAAAACAAAAAGTGGGATATAAATAAAGGACTGTTTTATAGTTGAAAAAATTTATATATGCATATACAAGATAATTAGGATAGATATATAGCTACTTTCTCTTAGTTCAATGAGTAGAAATATTTGTGCAGATATTGTTTAGACAAGATATCATGTCTACATCTTGTCTGAATAACTACTAGGAAGACAACAATATGCAATGTATTAATAATTATAACTGTCCTACTAACCTGTTTTGAAACTGTTTCATTGCTATTTTGTCTTTTTTCTCATTAAAAAGAACAAAAAAATTTTAAAAAAGAAATGAAAAAGTGTGAGTCTATATGTATGCTCTTCTTTAAAGCTTGCTTTAGCTATTATGGGTTCCTTGCATTTTCATGTAATTTCAACATGAGCTTAATTATTTCTTCAAAATGCGAGTTGAAATACTGGTAAGGACTGCTTTAATTTGTATATCAATTTAGGAAGTACTTTCATCTAAACAATAGTAAATGTTTTGATCCATAACTATGGAAAGTCTATTTATTTAAGAATTATTTAATTTCTTTTAGATGTTTTGTAGCTTCAGTGCACCAATCTTGCAACTTCATTTATTGCATTTTTCTTGTGCTGAGGATCAAACCAATATCTTCATGCATGCTGGGCAAGTACATTAGTACTGAACTACATAACCAGTCCAGAGATTATTTTATTAATTTCATGTTTGGATTTCTTTATTTCATTCTATATTTTAGTTTCTAAATATCACACTAACACTTTCTTTTGAGAAATTTTATTCCTATGTTCATCCATGAATCTAAGTAAATTTTTACATAAGCAACAATGGGGTAAAAATTTTACTTTCTATTAAGTCTAGTTTTAAACAAGGAAATCCAGATGGTTACTTCATGTACCACTAATAATCAGTATACAAAAAGCTCTTAGAATTGGCATTATACTGTGTGGAATTGTGTATATAGTCATAAGAACCTCAATTTTAGAAACTAATTTAATTTTAACTCACATACCGGAGATTGACTCTAGGGCTTTTGCACTGAAATGCATCCCCAGTCCTTTTATTTTTATTTTATGCAAGGTTTTGCTAATTTGCTAAGTTGCCCAGACTGGGATCCTTCTTGGAACCTAATTTCTATGAACAATAATTAATGGTTAATTGACCTAATAATATTTGTGGAAGTTTAAACTATTTTTAGGGAATGTGGGAATGTTTACAACAAAATTTAAATAAATTCTTCTGAGAGAATCATGCTGTATGTATTATACACATTCAATAACCAAATACACAGATTTGAATGTGATTCGAATATGTTCTGTAAGAATGAGATTTACCATTTCAGTTCCACTTAAACATATATTACACTAGATATGGTACTGTACTACAATCTCAAGTCTTATAATGTCTCAACATAATTGTTTTTTATTTTTTTATTTTTTCCATAATTTTATTGAGAAACAAATAGCAATGAGACAGTTTCAAACCAAATTGGTAGCACAGTTTCAATAATTAACACATTGCATACATTCTTCCTAGTGGATAATTGCTATACAAGATGCTGACATGATATCCTACTTACAAACACCGTTAGAACAAATCCCTCTATTCATTAAGAGAATGTAACTATATATCTATCCTAAACACTTTGAATACACAGATACAAAATGAGCATTCATCTATATACCCTTTCTTTGTTAAGTTCCGTTATTTGAATATTATAGGTGTGTAAACTCAGCAAAATATTCTAAAAGAGTCCAGTAGCCCATA
>NW_004524827.1:1499459-1592149 GCF_000260255.1 Octodon degus | reverse complement strand
AATCTAGCAGTTAATTGAAAAGATTCTCACCCTGACTAACTATATATACTGATACCTGTGAAATAAGCTACTGCACTGCAGATGGTATTTTGTAATAGTAGTTTCATGCTGGGGGTGCCTGTCATTCTGGTCTTCTGAATACGGGCTGCTTGTCTTGACATGCCATTTGCTGCTGTATTGTCTCTCGGGTAGATGATTGTTCAAAAAGAAGGGGGTGGTGAACATAATTGTATACATTTGTACAACAGTGTATTTCTCTAGTGTAAGATTAGTTAATGGACTTTTCAACAAAATAAGCAATCTATTATCAGTGTCACTAAGACAGAGCGATGTTATTTATAAACATATTTTTCAGTGAATTCCCCAAGGCCTATTAATGCAGGTAGTTTCAATGCTTTATCCTCCAAACCCTGCACTGAAATACAAACAAGCTACCACAATTACCATCAACAGAATAAATTATTAATATAACTATGTTATTAATTAATCCAAACAGTATGTGCAAAGTACCTTCAGTGTATAAGGTTCATTCTCCCTTCTTTATCCTGACTGCTCTTGGGGTATATAGTGGATACAAAAGCATGTTTGAGGGGGCCTGCCCCTTAGCTCAGTTCTTTAAGTGGCTGCTTCAACAAAGCAGTCAGGTTCAGGTTGCTGTGGTTTGATCCCACAGCTCAAGCCAGCCAAACCTGCCCTGAAGGCATTCGGAGAAAAAAAAAACATGTTTGACAGATAATCTGTTCATGAAAAATTGAAAGTTTAGTACATTCTCTTTTCAAAAGTTCATAGAAAGAAACAGTGTATGATGGTACATAAATGAAAGTAGACTTTTGCTGTTTTGATCACAGAAACTGCAAATTGATTTCACATCCCAATTTTTCTTCAGAAATTGATATTATAAATTTTACAAAGGTTTGCTATTGTGAAATTAATATTATTTGAAAAACTACAAAGAAGATGTAACTTAATTCATGAGACACACAGTAGGACTAATTCTGCTAAAAGACTACACCAGTATTTTCTCAAAATTGTGAAAAATAAATTGTTAACATGCTATAAGATTAAAGGGAGGATAAATATACCCTTAATGTATATTTTTCTTTCTTTTATTTTGAAAAGATAGCACAGATATACAGATATATTTTATAGAATTTTCAAACACATTTGAAAGATAACTCAGGTTGCTCTCATGGGCAATATGGTAGCCACTAACCGGGTTATTTTCACCTTAAGGCAATACTGGACTGTACTGCCACAGGGCAGTGTCTTCTACTAATGTTTGATTGAGTTTCACATAGAATCACTGAACACAGCATGTCTAGCTACATTAAGTGTAGTTATCTTCTCACAATATAGTTAGTTGCTCATGATTTTATACAATGTTCTTATTAATCATTTTGTCACCAGTCACATAATATCTGGAGCTAGATACATGAAGCCTTAGTAAGTAATGAGGTCAACAGTTCCTGACCCCTCTTTCTTTAACTTCCAGGTAGCTTAACCTTTTCTTTCCTTTTTTTTTTAATTTTACGAAAGGGTCTACAGGGCGTTCAGGATCTCACTACTAGATCAGACTCGTAGTGATCTGCCTGTTTACAGCCTCCCAAGAGCTGGGATTATAGGAGCGTGCCACCATGCCCAATCTCAATTCCTTTTCAGCATGTCCCTGGCGCAGTGGGGCAGCACATCAGGCCCAGGGATCGAACCTGTGGCCCTTGCAACTGCTTACAGGTGCTTTAATCCGCTGAGCTATTTGGCTGGTTGACTTTTTCTTTTTTAACAAAGCTAAGATCACTTAGTGCACCACACTTCAACACAGCCTATCTGTCATTGGTGTTTGTCCTACTCAGCAATTGATGCCTGTGCTGCAACATACAAAGAGAGTGTTAAGCTCAAACTAAATCGGTGGATATTTGTGACACAGTGGCAACCGCAGTATCACACAGTGGGATGTGATTCATAGTTCTCTGAATTTCATTCTGAATTTGTAGAAGGAAAAGTGCTCTGCTACTAGAGCATATGGTCATCCTGGCCCTTTTAATGTGCTTCAGCAAAGAAGTGATTAAATGAAAGTTGAAACACAGAAATGCCAAAAATAATACATCAGTGCTCTGCTCTTGAAAAGTTGTAGACAAAAGATCAGAGTTATGATAAGTTTGTTTCGATTTACTTCACATACTTATGTTAATACATAATATATTCCCAAGCTCATATCTTGTATTATGTTTCTACATATAATTCCTTCTTTTTAGTTTCCTCCACATTTAGTGATAGTAAAGAAAGCAATAAAGTGATAAATGCATTCATAATCATTATATTTTAATTCATAACTAATTTTGAGAGATGATAAAAAGGAGCAAGTGATTTATTGGTGTAAAATGCTTGTTCTACTGAGCTATCTCCCTGGCCCAGGTTTTCCTTTCTGATGCATAAAATTCTAAAAATGTTAGAGGCTGAGAAGTTTTCCATGTGCAAACTAAATTTTTTCTCTAGTACCAAAGCACCATAACTAGCTTGCTTTTCTATTTTTACCTAAGTTACAATCCAAATATCTATTCACCCATTGTCATCTCCGTTGCCTTACTTTGGCTAAAGTGTAATGTTAAGTCTTTAAATGGTAAGATCATCTCCTTCTAAAATCACTTTCATAGACTATGCATACATGTTGTAAGTATGCAGTAATCCTAATGAGCAAGAAACTCCAACAACACAAATTCATGAATTTCTCATGAATTAGTGAATAACATTTAAGGAGCCCTGTTGTGTAATATACAATGCTCTAAAATGCAGAAAGAGGGCCAGGGAGATAGTTCAGTGGCATAAGCACCTGCCTAGCAAGTGAAAGGTCCCACATTTGATCCCTGATATCAAAAAAAAGTGAAGAAAGAAAGGTGGCATAGAATTTAGCAAGGCTTATATAAAAAGGTTAATATCCATCAGGAAGCTTTGTCAGTTTTTTAGTACTTTTTTAAATGATAGCATCTGTTCATTAAAGGCTCTTCTTAATACCTGCAAAAAGGCATCTGTTAACCCTAGATCATTTTTAATTGTTTTAGATTTATAATAAAGTTTACATGTCCAAATGATACATTTTAACAATTGGTAAAAGCATGTAATGAAGAGGGCATTTGAATAAAATGAACTTTAAGTTAAGAAGAGAAGTGTCCACATAAACATGGTCATTGAAGACATTTGTCAGTTCCAGAACCTTAGGAGTTTAATGTATAATCAACCCTTTGGAGACCAAATTGCTCTGTATTGCATGGGGAAAAGTAACTTTCAGTAAAAACTAAAGGTCGTCAGTTGGTCATTTATTGTCTTAAAGGGCGTGTTTTATTATAAATGTCAATTCCACAAAATTATGTGTCCTGTAATACATAATTATGTTCAAAATTGCTTTTGAAATCTATTATTAACAGTTAACAGTGAATATTCTTAAAATAGTTATTACTCTTGGCCTTAACACAAAAAGCAATAATGGAGGTATTTTAGGGAGTTAAAAGCTGCAAAGTATTGGCCTCTGAATAAAGTCACTGCAGGTGTGTTTCTTAATGGGCTGTTAATTTTATAGCGGGTGAACACAAAGGACAGAGACCATGTGTGTTTTTAAACTGTTTGATGTGGAGACAGAGTTGATGGCTGAAAAATATAAAGGCGGCCTGAAATGAGGCCAAATTGAACTTTCCCTCCTGAGGTGTAATCCTCCTTCCTTAAAATTAAGGCAAATTGATTCTCTTTCTTGTTATATTCCTTACATCCTCACTGTGAAATAGCAAAGCATTCCCCAGAAACATGTATTAAGCCAGAAGACAAGAAATAATTAGAAAATATGACAATAAATACCAAACCTCTGATTTTCCAAAGTCAAAGTCAACATTCTTCCTCACAAGCTAACTCCTTTGGGTCTCTCATATTTGCTATTACCACTGTCCAAATCACCCAAAGTCACAAACAGCAACTCAGTGTTGATCCTCCCTCTTTCTCCTCTAAGGATAATCTTCAATGCCAAGTCCCATGATAGTACTTTGGTGATTCATTCATTTAATAATAAAATAAATATGTATTGATCATATACATCATCTGCCTATATTTACTTTCATGCTTCAAAGTGTGCCATACAAAGCAATGAACAAACAGCCTCAATCGAAACTTTTGTAGAATTTACATTCTATCAGGAGAAACAAGCAATGAACAATAAATACATAAGTAAAATGTAGGGTGTGTTATATGGTGACAGGAACTAGGGAGAAATAAAATGCAATGACATAGAGATGAGGACTAACCCTTCATGAAATCCTTTTTCCCACCTTTGAACAACCAGAATATATATTCTAATTTTATTTTATTTTATTGAGAAACAAATAGCAATGAGACAGTTTCAAAACTGATTAATAGGACAGTTTCAATAATTAATACATTGTACATTGTTCTCTTCTTAGTGGTTATCCATAGTACAAGATGCAGACATGATATCCTGTCCAAACACTATTAGTACAAATCTTTCTTCTCATTGAATTAAGAGAGAGTTGCCATATATCTATCCTAACTATTCTGTATATACAGATGCACAATGGTCCTTTCTTGACAATACATTTATTTGTATACTTGTCCTACTTCCTCTGTTATTTTCTTATCTCCATATTGTCAATAACAAAAGAGCATCTCACTCATTTTTGTACTTCTTGTAGCTACTAAGACAAAACTCATAAATAATGTTTGAAATGACTCAAAATGAATGAGGTAAATGTAAGAGTAGTAAGTTTAAGAGAAAGGAGAGTCTGACATAGTGGCTGTTCATGGAAGGCTACTTAGTTGATACCTAATTCTTGAAAAGCTGTGAAAAATACCTGTAGTGGATGGGAAGAAAAAAATCTGTGTGATTTGATTTGCGATATCTCTTATTGAAAAGGTAAAATATATTGCCTTATACATTAAGATAATATATAATTTTCTCTATCTCCCAAACCAGTGCTTCAGAAGGGGCGAGCAATTGACACCGGAGAAGTTGATATTGGTGCACAGGTCATGCAAACCATTCCACCCGGCTTATTCTGGCGTTTCCAGATTACTATCCACCATCCCATATATCTGAAGTTTAATATTTCCTTAGCCAAGGACTCGCTTCTGGGAATATATGGCAGAAGAAACATTCCACCGACACACACTCAGGTATTTGATGTTATCATTATTTTCTTGATCTCTTTTTGAGGATTTTGGGTGGAACACCTCAGAGGTTGTGATGTGGGAAGTTTGTAGGTGTCACTATCTGGGGGCAGAAGTATCTTCATAACAAATAAATACAGTAATCATATTCAAACTAATTAAAGCATGGAATGGAGTTGGAAGGAATAGCATTTATTAGATCAAATTTAGAAAGGAGAATTGAAGAAAATACTCTTTAAGTGTGGCCTCTGCTTGCTGGCATGTAGTGACTCTAGGTTTTCCAACCTTTCCTGTTGCATAGATTTAGTCCCATCATACCTTTGATGGGTTCCAAACATCCTTCCTCTTGTCTCAGTGAAGTAATACACACCAAAAAGAAGTTGATGGGACATAAGTAAGAAAAGGCAGGTTGTTGTAGTGGTAAAATCTTTTCTTTGCTACTACTAGTAAATCACTCCAATATTTAAAACCTCTGTAGTTTACATAACCCTTCCCTAAACCTTAGTCACCTCACTACCCTTGTATCTTTTCATTTATTCCTTCCCAACATTAATCCATTTGGAACCCTAATTCACCCAAGAAATAGTGAAAAGAATAAAGGGCCGGCCAGATAGCTCAACGGATGGAAGTGCCTGCTTAGGCAAGCGCCAGAAACTCGGTTCAATCCACAGTGTGCCATGCCAGCCCCACTCCCGGGGAGCACTGAGAGGGTGACTGACACTGAGTGTGGTGGCAGGCGCCTCTAATCCCAACACTTAAGAGGCTGAAAAGAGGAGGATCACTGTGAATCTGATCTGTGTAGTGAGATCCTGTAAACCCTGTACTGAATACAATAGTAACAAGAATAATAATACCAACAATAATAATAATATGGAAGGAAGGAAGGAAGGAAGGAAGGAAGGAAGGAAGAAAGAAAGAAAGAAAGAAAGAAAGAAAGAAAGAAAGAAAGAAAGAAAGAAAGAAAGAAAGAAAGAATCAAACAAATCAAACACCTTGGTCATGCTTTCCTCTGCACAGATTTTCCTAGAGTTAAAATTTCAACTTCTGTGTCAGACTAGGTAAGAAATCAGGATACCATTCAAACTGTTTTACAAAAACTATTTAAAGAACTATGTGCCATGTATATGCAATGACTAGAAGAAGAGGAAGTATTTGAAAGTTTAAGTATGTTACCCAACATGTGGCAACATGAATACATGATAAATGTTCTTGAATTTTCAACTGTTCATTTATTTATTTTGAAAACTGATTTTTTTATTTGTAGAGAGGTCATAATAACATTTTTCAAGAGACTATATGTTTTTAAGTATCGTTTGCATAAAATGCCAAGATCCTTTTGTATAAGGATTTTTTCTTAGTTTCTTTTGAACAGTTATTTAGAATATTCTGAAACTGAATGGCATATAACATTTACAAATATAGTGGTATGTTTTTTTCAGAATTCATATGGTTTTTTCTTTAAATATACTTAATAATTAATAATCTTTGAATCCATTTTGCCTACCTCCAAAGCAAAAAGATAGGCCATACGTCAATTCACATAGGAGGTATTTATCAACCAGGTGTAAAAGTTGTGATTCATATTTTTATTTGTGTATCTTCCAGTTCGATTTTGTAAAGCTTATGGATGGCAAACAACTTGTCAAGCAGGACTCCAAGGGCTCTGATGACATGCAGCACTCTCCCCGGAACCTGATCTTAACCTCCCTTCAGGAGACAGGGTTCATAGAGTATATGGACCAAGGACCTTGGTATATGGCATTTTACAATGATGGGAAAAAGGTGGAGCAAGTGTTTGTGTTAACTACAGCAATCGGTAAGATGCCTCAGCTATTATTTTGAATTTAGAGTAGAACTTTAAAAAGACATATGTGCTGAAAGTAGCACAGATGTTATTTAAGCTTATTACTCATTCTACCTTCAGTCAAACTTCAGGATAGGTCTTGATGAGAAAAGTTTGTTATTATTGATATGATTTTCATGTTACATAAGATTTTTAAAATTCTCTATAATTTACTGTTACTTCAGGATACTTGTTACGCATCTTTTTATATGTTTTCAACAAGAATAACTCCTTGGGTAACATTATTATTACCTACTCTATGTAGGTGATCAGCCAGAGTGAAGAAGCATAGAAGCAAGAGAAGCTCTGCTAATTCAAATTCTATCATAAAAGAAAATTCAAATAAATACTTTGTAAAACAGAAAAGGCTGGCATCAATACACTTCTTTAGAACAACTGATTCCAGGAGCATTAACGCTGCAAAATACAACATGAGAGTATTTAGCAAAGAATATTGAGGATAATAACTTCATCATTCAAAGCCCTTTCTTTCAGATTTTTTTACTTTAAAAATCATCACAATGGCTCTTTCGGTGTTCTCAGAACTTTATAAAATATGTTCCTCTTAAATACAATGCCTACACACATCCTTATTCACTGCCACCCTAGTTAGTCAGAGACATCTAATTCTTTTGTCATGTTTGGGTAAATTAATTCCCCATGATCTTTTGTATGAATAAAGCTGGGGGGTTTTAAGCAATTTTAGAGTCCTGAGGGTAAGCAACTCATAGACACAGTATTGTAGTGTGTAAATTTTCCTAAAACACATGTCTTTTAAAAGAAAGGAAAATGTTTTACATCTGTCAGTTTTCTCTACAACTCTCATCACTTTATCCTTTAGTTAACCTGTTCAGCCATATGTTTAGGAAGATGTGTTGACTGTTAATAGATATACCATCTGCTCTTTGTAACAATTGTGTTCTATTTTTACTTAATACTGAAGACCTTGAGTGAGTAGAAGATGGTATGCTAGCCATAAGATTATTAAAACTTTCCTCTAAAGTAATCACAAAGGCAGTACAACTTCACTGATAATTTTTCCCCTAGAGAAAATGGCACTGATAATACATCTTTGGAAGCTAACCTATTTGGTAAATTAGAAAGTAAAATATGTTATGTTATTGTTTTACTATTCGCAGACTCAGTATGGCAAATTCAATGTATGGACCTTTCATATTTTTCTACCAAGGCTCAGTTTTGATAATATGAGTTTCAATTAATTAAGAAAGGTTGAATTTCTCCTAGGTAATTAGAGAAATTAGAATGTGTAAAATATTTGTGATTTTTTTTTCTCTTTCTGTTATTTTAACACCTCAGCTCAATTTAAAAACACTAATTGATCAACCCTTCAAAAATCATAGTCCCAAGGCCAGGAAGATAGCTCAGTGGAATAAGCGCTTCCCTGGCAAGCACAAGGGCCTGAGTTCAATCCCCGGTTCCATGAAAAAAAAAAAAAAAGAAAATCATAGTCCTGGAAATATGCTTCATGCTTTTCCCTGCACTTCACTTCATCTAATAAAATATCCAACCTTTGATTCTTCAGTCCTTTCATACAGATGTGAAATTTTCAGTTTTATATACAACATATTTGCCTATTGATTATTAAGTCCCTTTTTTTACTTTCTGTGTTATCCTTTTGAGATTAGAACCAACAGAAATGCTTCTATTCTTCCATTTAAAAAAATCAAGCAAATTTCAGAAAACAGTCAAAAGCATGTAAGATGCTTATCGTAAATTCTCCCCAATAATTATCTTATGATTTTATAGTCTAGAGTATAAAAAGGTTATATATTTCATTCTAAAAGGAAAGGTTTCTCTTTTTTGGTGACACATACTTTTAATCTCAGCATTGAGGAGGATAAGGACAGGAAGATCACTCCAAATTTGGGCCAGACTCGGATGTGTAGCCACTGTAAGGCCAGTATGAAATCTGTATAGCAAGACACTCTAGAGGAGTTAATGCTTAATGTTTTTCCTCTCTACCTTTTAATTTTTTGACAAATTTTGCATTCTTATAGCTGGTAATCTGAACAACTAAACTGAAAACAACAATAAGTAATATAACGACGACTGTGGAATTTCTATCATTTTATTTAGCGAATTTCTGTATAGTTTCTAAAGAGATTTTCTTTACTATTTTTTATTCTCTTTAAAAATTAAAAATAAATAGAAAATTAAAAGTAAAGTTGGTGTTAATTTGTTATAAGTGTTTCTCATTCATTCAGTTCATCATATTAGAATCAGTTGATCCTAACTATTTTATCTACTAATAACAAGGATCAAAATAAAATTAATAATTTACATTTACTAAGTATTAAATCGCTGATATTAATGTATATTGTTTCCAGTACTGCAGGTAGGGTTATCACTAACCCCTCATCTCTGAAAGTTTGCTTTGTTATGTAACACCACTTCTGGAGTGCTACTCTTTCTCAAACATTTCTAAGTTAACTTACATACAGTTAGTTTGTTGGATTCTCATCACAACCGTGATGACTCAGACATAGTAACACTATATTACAAATAAGGAAATGGATATGAGGAAAATGTCTTTAGCAAGTTCTCTCAGACAGAAAGTTGTAAAATTGATATTTGAGACCCAGTATATCTGAATCCAAAGCACATGCCCTTTAGACTATATTCCTTCTATAGGATTATTTATTACCTTTAATTTCTCCCATGAGAAAACCTGCCAGAAGCAAAACCTATCATCAGTGAAGATGTGAATACTAAGGAGCTTTCTACTTCAGAATACAAACAGGGTGTTAAACATATAACCTCAAAATAATTCTTGACTTGGATAAACTGGAGTCTTAGAAGTGATTCTGAAATAAGATTTAAAAGGTAAAAGGCAAAGCTTATTGAAAGCCAACATAAATAGAAAAATGCTTTGTTTTTATCAATAGTAGTTAATGTTTTCCTGTTAAAACCATTTTCCTCTTGGAGTTCCTAGGGCATCCCAAAATATCTGTGATACTCGGGTACGTGACAATTTCAAACATTATTGTCTTCTCATTTGCATTTGCTGGGGTTAAGCTCTACATAGCAGCATAGACCCAGCAATAGTACTTAAATAAGTCAATAAGATGTACAGATTAACAATAGCATTGTTATACAGAAACAACAAACTTACTGAGAGAAAAATTAGGAAAACTATAACCTTCACTATAATGTCCAAAAAAATGAAATACATAGGAATCAATCTAACAAAGAAATTAAAAGATATCTAGATTGAGAACTATAGTACTCTGAAAAAAAAGGGGTCAAAAAGGATCAGAAAATGGAAAGATATTCCTTGCTCAAGGATAGGAAGAAACAACATAGTGAAAATGGCAATACTCCCAAAACCATTACAGACATTAAATGAAATCCTGATCAAAATACCATTAGCACAACTCTCAGAACTAGAGAAAATTGTCCTAAAATGCATTTGGAAACAGAGACTTGGAATAGCAGAAGTGTTTCTGGGCTACAAAGGCAAGGGAGGAGACATCACAATCCCTGACTTGAAATTATATTACAAAACTACTGCGATGAAAACAGGCATGGCACTGGCAACAAAACAGACCTGAGGAAGGTGGAGCAGATTACCAGATACAGACACAACTACAAACACATTCAGTCACCTGATCTCTGACAAAGGAGCCAAACATGTTCACTGAAAGAAAGCTAGCCTCTTTAATAAATGGTGCTGTACGAACTGGCGCTCTACATACCAAAGCCTAATGCTAAACCCATGTACATTAGTGTACACTAAACTAAAGTCAAAATGGATCAAAGATATAAATATTGAAACAGAGACATTAACTGTGCTAGAAGAGAAAGTAGGTGCATATCTTTATTTCACCAGGGATCGAACTCAGGGCCTTGCTCTTGCCAGTTAGATATTTACATCGCTGAATTATTCTCCCTGCCCAGAAAGTAGGCAAAAATCTTGAAGACAGAAACTTCATGTAGGCAGAGACATCATGAACAAAACTGAAACTGCAGGGGAAATAGTTCAAACAATCAACAACTGCAGTCTCATTAAAAAGCTTTTGTACATCAAAAGAAATCACCAACAGAGGAAAAAGACAACACACAGATTGGGAAAAACTTTAACCAATTGTCACTCAAAAGACTTACATCTTGTAGTTAGGATAGATATATAGTTACATTCTCTTCATGAATAGAGGGATTTGTTCTAAGGGTGTTTTTAAATAGGATATCATGTCCACATCTTATACAGCAAATAACCACTAGGAAGAGAGTATGCAATGTGTTAATTATTGAAACTGTCCTACCAATTTGATTTGAAACTGTCTCATTGCTATTTGTTTATCAATAAAATTATGGGAAAAAAATAAAATAAATAAAAAGAAAAAAAAAGCTTACATCTAGAACATATAAAGAACTGAAAAAGTCAGGCCCCAAATTCAAAGACCCAATCCAAATATGGGCATCTTGAGATGAATATGCACTTCTCAGAGGAAGAAATACAAATGACAAATAAATATATGAAAGAATGTTCAAAATCATTGCTCATATGGGAAACGCAAATTAAAACAATACTGAGATTCTATCTCACCCCAGAAAGAATGGCTATCATCAAGAAATCAACCAATAACAAATACTGAAGGGGTTATGGAGAAAAAGGAAGCTTTCTCCACTCTTCGTGGGAGGGCAGACTGGTCCAACCACTATGGAAATCAGTGTGCAGATTCCTCAAAAAGCTAGGATTAGTAGTCTCAATCAGCCTGGATATTGCCCTTCTGAGTATCTTCCCAGAAGAATTAAAAGTGTCATACCACAGTGATATATGTGCATCTGTTCATAGCAGAACAGTTTGTAATAGTTAAATCTTGGAAGCAACCCAAAAGCCCATCAACCAAGGAATAGGTAAAAGAGATTGGTCTTTTTATACAATGAAGTACTACTGAACCATAAAGAAATATATACTCAAGACTTTTATAGGTAAATGGATGCGACTTGAGACCATAATCCCAAGTGAAGTCAATCCAACTCATATGTGTAAACAACATATTGTCTTTCTGGTGTGAAAAACAGAAAGAGTAAATAAGGTCTAAAATGTACAATAGATATTGTGAAATAGACAGAAATTATTCAAAAGGAAAAAGAAACTATGATGGAGAAAAAGGAAAGGACAGGCATAACACCCAACCAGTTATAATAGTATCTTTTAGTTTGTTGAAAAGGAAGGTTTGTGCTAATATTGATTGGAATAATTTTTATGCCCATATGTTGTGCTCCCATAACAGCATGAAATGTATTAACTGCTGCTATTCTCCTATTATTTTGTTATGAAATTTCATATCACCTTTTCCCCATAAAATAAAAAGATGAAGAAACAAAAAACAAGTAGAGATTTTTATTTATTTTGATAGTAAATTTTATTAAATATTTTTAAACAATAGTTGCATTCTAACATGGCTGCTTCTAAGAAATTGTCAGTGGGATCTGGTGTGAAACTACCTTCAAGT
The DNA here is from genome assembly GCF_000260255.1 of Octodon degus. NCBI lineage: Eukaryota > Metazoa > Chordata > Mammalia > Rodentia > Octodontidae > Octodon > Octodon degus. The sequence continues at coordinate 1,579,663 of NW_004524827.1, read as the reverse complement.
TTATTTATCTATCTGTTTATTTATTTATTTGGTACAGGGTCTCACTATGCAACTTGGACTCTTAGTGATCCTCCTACTTGAAGCCTCCCCAGGCTGGGATTGCAGGTGTGCACCACCACGCCCAGTCTCTGGCAGGCTCAGCCTGCTCTGGGAGCAGGGCTGGTGTGGCATGCGGTGCTGGAGATCCATCCTAGGTCCCTCTGCTTGCCTAAACCTGCCTAACCAGGTGTTTTAGTCCCCTGAGCTAGCTCACTGACCCTCTTCAGTTATATTTACTTTACTACAAATTTCCTCCATTCTGTCAGAATGACAAGTACTGTTTGGCATAAAAGCTTAAATATGAAAAAAGAAGAAAAATTTTCTATCTCTCAATAAAAAACTACTCTCTATATTTTTAATGATCTTTCTTAAAATAACTAATGTCATGAAAACAATCAATACGTTAATGAGTTAACAAAGATTGGCCCTTGTCTCCATGTTACATTCTAGTCAGCTCAGTTATATTTCCTTTTATGTTATGCGTCACTTGCTTATTGGGTTCAGTTTTTCAACATAGTAATCAGTGGACAGAACATAAACTTTCAAAAGGCAATCTGCATTATAGAGTTGAGATTCATCTGCACTTATTGATGTAAGAGTGGTTATCCATACAACCACTGGATTCATTCTCACCTTTCCAAAAGTCCCTCAGATAGATTAAATACCACTTCCTTTCTCTTGCCTTTAATCTTCCCAAGAAAAAGCTTCAACATAGAGATCACCAGTTCTCCAACTATGGAACATTACTATTATAAAGCATTGTTTTTCTATTCTTGAATATGTGAGGACCTGCAGGTTCAGTAAGACTTTTTTTAAATGTATTTAGTACAGGGTCTACAGAGTCTCACTATGTAGTTCAGACTCGTAGTGATTCTCCTGTTTGCAGCCTCCCAAGCACTGGGATTACAGGCACACACTACCACACCCAGTCTCAATCGCCATCTCAGTGTGCACCCCCCCCGGGGGGGGGTGGCACAGCAGGCAGGGGATCAATTCTCAGTCCCTGAGTCTGCCTAAGCAGGGTCTTTAGTCCAATGAGCTCTCTGGCCAGCCAGTGTTTTTTAAAATGTAGGTTATTGTCCTTCATAGCTTAGAGATTGGATTAAGTTGATATGGAGCTAAATTCCAAGAATTTGTAATGTGATGAGCCTAATGATAGAAATGATTCAGAGGTCACAGTTGTAGAAATGCTTTTTCTCAATGCTCATTATGAAGTTGCACTCACTCAAAAACAGATGCTGGGACCACCTCCTAGAATCTCTCCTAATTGTAAATAGCTTATCCAAGTGAAACTTGGTGAAGCAGATAATTTGAATTTAAAATGGAAATTAGGTGCATAAGAAAAGTGTGAGTTTAATAAGCCAGAGCATAAAACCTTAGTCCAAGGGTGCTAAGTACAGAAAACTTATAGAAAGGAGTAATGCAAAGAGGATTAATCACACACATGTACCCACACATGTGCACATGTGCACACATACACACACAAAATTTTGGAAGTGTAAAGCCTAGTGACCATCATAGCTCACAGACCATTTTTATGCTTTAGTATATTATTTTTAAACTGCAGTTTTAAAGTTATTGTCAAAGGCCAATATTTGTAAGACTACAGTTTTTCAGAGAAGTTACTAAAAGATTTATCAATGTTTTATTGTACTGCAAATCTTTTTGTCACCAAAAATACCTATGCACACCTTCAAAGCCTTCTCAATTCCCAGAAAACTTCTCTTAGAATGGGTGGAGAGGAAATTAGTGGTAGAGAACTGATAAGCATTTATAGTCAAGAAGGCATGACTCAACAAAAATACTTAGGTCCTAATGCTTTTAGTGGTGGTGAATTCAATATGAACACTTAACTTTAAAAGCCTTCTATTGTCACATATTAATGGAAATGAAATACTTATTAACATATTTAAGCTGTCAAGATAGTAGATTAAATATTTTAAGTTGCTAAAGAAGTAACTTTATCTGCTGAAAACTGAGTCAGAAAAACAAACAGTTGTCTTCTGGGTTGCATTTTCACGTGTTTTGATTTTGGAAATGTCCTGTAATACTCATATATTTTTAGCTATCTAATGAATGTCTCTAAAGAATGCAACTCATCTACAGTCTTTATGCACTTAGAGATGAAGTTGGTTTTTAGTTTTCTTAAATAGCCAAGTCAGCAAATCCAGGGCCCTTTTAATAATCTTCTACTAAATGTGACAACTTGAAGAATTCTTTGGCATATGATTCGGAGCAGTAAGTACTCTGTAGACAGTAGAGGCCAAGACTGCTGTAGGCCAATAGTCTCTGCAACTTAAAAAAAAAAAAGAAGGACTCTGGCTGGGAAGTTTATTCATTTTTCCTTTTCTTTGTATTAACAGAAATAATGGATGACTGTTCAACTAATTGCAATGGAAATGGAGAATGCATTTCTGGCCATTGTCATTGTTTCCCAGGATTCCTTGGACCTGACTGTGCCAGAGGTAATGTTGTTCTGTGAGTCTGACTGATTTAAGGAAATAGATGCATTTGAGAATCCAGACTTAGTAGAAACAATAATAACAATAATCAGAGAAGCAACAACAACAGCAGTGTGTCTCACAGTTGCTACCCAAAACTGAACAGTTACTATGCCTGTCACTGTACCAGACATTTTGCATTATTTCTTTTAATTTCGATTCCTTAAAATGAATAGATCTATGAAGTAGCTCTAATTTTATCCTTGTTTTATGAGGAAAGAAAGATCTTTAAGGGGCTTAAATAACTTAGCTAAGTTATATTAAAAAGGAAGTTTGTGCTCAGATTGACTGGTCTGGCTACTTTACAATGCTTATATTTTCCTCACAAATTAATTCATAATAGACTGAGTTTTAAAAGAGGCAAAGTTAGTAAGGGCTTATATACATCAATGTAACTGGAAGGAGTTGCAGCAAAATGGGTAAGTAACCTACAATGTAAAAACTAGAAAGTGAAAAATTAAACTTGGTGAACTTTACTGTTTCTTTGACTGCCTCAGAATTTAGTTCTTGAAAATTTTGGGTAAATCACACTATTTTCCCCTTAAGCTGATAGTTACGACTTTGCAGATGCTTTGTATTCGTTTCTATTAGCCAAACTTAAAGTTTCCAGTCTGCTAATCTCGTATTGCTAAGACACTCAGTTTCTGTAGATGAAACTTCAAAACACAGAGAATCATAAAGTACGTGTTACATTCCCAGCACCATGACAGGACATGAGTAGGAGATAGGAGTAGAAATGCAGTAAGCATCACAAAAGTGAGAAAGCAGAAGAGACATACTCTGTACTCAAAAAGCCCACAATTTTAATAGGAAGACATACAATGAGAAAGCAGAAAAATTTCTCTAATAAAATTTTGCACACTGTGTTACACAAGTAGACACCTGTCCAATATAAACCTAATCACAGGGCTTTATAATATTTTATGTGAATATCTGAGTAACCCCTTAGTTACTCATTTTTTAAATTTCAGTTTCTTGCTTCCTAAAAGCAATATGCATCTGCTTAAGGAAGAAAACCCATGAGAGAGAAAACCTCAAAGTGTGGAAATGTCTATCTTAGGGCCGGCAAGATAGCTCAGAGGACAAAATGCCTGTTTTGGCAAGCGCAGGGACCAGGGTTTGATCCCTGGTCCCATATGCCATGCTGGACACCCCCTCCAGGGCATGCTGAGCCAGTGACTGAGTCCCAGCATTGTGGCGCATGCCTGTAATCCCAGTGCTGGGGAGCTTGAAAACAAGAGGATCACCATGAGTCCTATCTGGGTAGTGAGACCCTTTACCAAATTTATAAATGAAAAATCTCTAACTTAAAATGTTAATAATAATACATTAAGAATATGTGGGGTCAAAAGAGCATGGTGGGATCATAATATTTTTGCAACTAATCTCTACCCCACTCCTGTAAGAAAAACTTTTATGTTTATTGTCATGAACATGTGCCAATTTAATAAAGGGTAAGGAAGAAATAGTACACTTTCTTGCCTGAAATATCTTACAAGAATCAATAGATAATTGCTATTTGGAGATTTCAGAAGCATATCAAAACAATAAAAGTTCATTTGCCACCCTTCAGATTCATGCCCTGTGCTGTGTGGTGGGAATGGAGAATATGAAAAAGGACACTGCGTCTGCCGGAATGGCTGGAAGGGGCCAGAGTGTGACGTTCCAGAAGAACAATGCATTGATCCAACGTGCTTTGGCCACGGCACCTGCATCATGGGAGTCTGCATCTGTGTGCCAGGATATAAAGGAGAAATATGCGAGGAAGGTCAGGGCTTCATTTTAATCTATTGCCTCAGGCATTTTTCTCACTGAATCTTCCAAGGTGTCATTTTGTAATTCTAATACAGAAGCAAGAGGGCTTTGCAAACAATAGGTCTTTCATATGTCCTTAGTACATGATCAGGGGGCTGGAATCAGGAAAGCTCCTGCCTCTTCTGACAGTGCCTGACATCATCTGTGTGACTGTATCTATGACACCTGCAGAGTAGTAAGGAAAAATTGTGGTTTTCTCCTTATTTCTATACAGCTTCATAAGTTGAGAATTTCCATATTAATGATTTTAGCTATTAATTCATATGCTTTCTTTATTAGAGAGAATATTATGCTACATCTCACTTTAAAGAACGCAATAAAAATAATGACATATGCACATTTGGAGCCGTTTTGCAAATGTTTTCTTTGGGAGTGATTTGTAATTACCATATTATTATTGCTTTATATTATTTATTTTTACACGCCGCATGCTGAAACTTGACCTTTATGCCTAAGAAACCAGGCTTATCACTAATTAGTTTCAAAGCAGTGCCTTTATATTTAATTCACCCCAGAGGACTCTTTATAAAAATATTTTGAAGTGGCAATAGTCATATTACTTAAAGAGACACATTGGAAAATAAGTTTACTAGTAATCAGACCTTTTTCATGCTGCATTCCTCAAATAAGACTGATTTCAGAAATAATATTAAACCATTACCATGGGAGATAGTCTCATCACAACTGTTGTTCAGGAAAGAGGTTGCTGAAAATGCACTATAATTGCTTTTTAAAGATGGCTCATTAAGACTATTACACAGCATTCTAAAGGGTTTAATCTCATTCCACTCCATGAACAAGCAAGACTTTAGCTTTCCACCTCCCATTAGCAACAGCAGAAATTTGGTGTGAAAATTTTATCTGTTTGAATGAATGGCATTAGGCCTATGGAAAACTCTAGAATTCCTATTACCTTTGGAAATGGCTTCTATGATGATATTTTCAATAAAATATAACTATTTTATACTTAAAATGTAAATTCTGATGCTGCATGCGACACACAAAGCCAAAAAATAATAGTGTCTATCATAACATTTCAACTTGTCATGAAGATCACACAACCCTTCTAATTTAAATCTTTTAAGCTACTGAAAAATAATTTAGTTTAACTTGACCTACTTCACCATCACTAAAACATTTTGTAGAACAGACAAAAGAGCAAGGAAGAAGGTTCACCATATTTAATGCAATACACTTTACACATGCAATAGAAAATGTATTTTAAGTCAGACATCACAGACCAAGAACTCACAGGCTAATGCAGGCACATAGGTGGGCTTTTCTTTAGCTCATGTAAACAGTGGTGCTATTGGTTTGTGTGACTTAGTTGCCTAAGTTTAAAAAGTAAAAAAAAAAAATGCAAGGAAGTACCTATTTCTGGCTACTCTTGGTCACAAGAAAATCTGGTCACCCAGGGCCCTCATTGCTACATGATGGCAATCAGCTGAATCCAGGTAGCAGCAGTTCCTGTTAAAATGAACACTTGGTTTTAGTTAGTGTCTAACACATCCTATTTTCTTAAATCCAGCCCATTTCATCTGTGACTGGCCATTATGGCTTTGTGCCTCCAAATTAAGTATGACTTACAGGATATAAATCTCTATGTGACTATAATGTAGTAGGCCTCTAAAGAAAATAATCTTTGTGAAGTTGAAGAAAAAAAGAAAAAGAAAAGAAAAGGCAGGCATGATAGTGCACATCTGTAATCCCAGCACTCAAGAAGCTGAGGCAAGAGGATCATTGCAAGTTTGAGGCCAACTTGGGCTACAACGTGAGCTCATGGACAGCCTGAAATTCATAGTGAAACCCTGTCTCAAAAAGACAAGAAAAAGACAAATATTGCTTTGCTTATTAAAGTTGTTTTACTTGAATATAGCAAAACAGAATTATTCTAAAAAGATTCTACACTTCATATCTTCTTGTTCCAAATGATCAATCAAATTAGATTTACCTTTGGGTATTTATTTGCTGGTTAGCTTAGGTATTAAAATATTGTGATAATGACCTTTAGATCTTGGTCTAATTATCATGGCAATAAGCTAATTATAATAGTGCTTAATTAGACTTAGTTGATTCCATGGCCACAAGCCACCATAAAATTAGGCCAGTCTTGCAAATGCAAGCAAGTTGCATCAATCTACTTCCATTGCTGCAAAAGTAATGCAATATGTATATCCTCATTATGAATTATTTCATCTTTAGTTGCTTAATTATTGTTTATATACATCAATACATTCATAATCAATGTTTCTTAATCAAATTTAGATAATAATCAATTTTAAATCTTCAGTCATTGATCACTTTTATGTTTTTGGAGTTTCATACATTTTTAGTCATTTTGAAATACATCATAAGAGGTTTGTACCTCTAACTGCCCTACTCTACTGAAAAAGAACTAAGAGTGACCTATCTCCTTTCACTATAGTTATGGTGCCACTTACTGAATTTCTCTCTGCCACTTTCCACCCTAGCACTTCTCATCACTAGAGACCACTATTCCAATATGTTATTATACAAGTTTGGCCTGTTGGCTTCCACAAATGAGTGAGAGCATGCAGTATTTTGTCTTTCTGTGTCTTTCTTCTTTTGCTCAAAAAGCTGTTTTAGTCTCCTCTGCTTTATAAAGGAAGGGTAAATACTTGGAAGTCAAACTTCCCATTTCTTATAGAATGTTACCCAGAAAAAGCACAAAATAATTTTGCCCCAAGCCAGTAATAGGTATCTATCTACCTTTAAAATAATTTACACATTGGCTAAAATAAACAGGAAAAAAAGTTCAAAATTATGGACTCAGAGACAAACGGAATTTGGTCTACAACATCAGAAGCTGTGTCACAGTATCCTGATAGGAAAGCTATAAAGAAAATAATTTTTAAGTTAGGTGTGAAATACTATATTTTCAGTACTTCTATGGAATAATTGAGAGAATATAGCACATTGTTTTACCATATTACTTCGTGCAACAGAAGTCATCTCAACCCAATAACTTGAATAATCCAAACATAAAATTTTATGTAAAGTTAAAATAAAACTATGATTTCAATTTTGGAAAGGATAGGAAATTCTTTAGCAAAAATTCTTGGGCTTTTTCCAAAGCTGAGGAGTTCCTATTGAAGGCATACACTCATCTACCCACCATTTGTGTGGGAGTACTGCACACTACTCACAGTTTCACAGAGCATATAAGTGGTTTTCTTATTCTAAGTTTAGGTTGCAACCTTTATGAAACTCAACATATTTTTTAGTGTTAATAATCTTCTGGTTTGAACACAATGTCTGCATGAGTCATTTTATTGCTTAATTAGAGCAGCATTAACGATACGATACCAGGAAATCAATGTGAGTGTCTCAGTTTTATTATCCCACACTTATTCTTATTAACCTTTCCTCTCCCCTTTTTTGGGCTTTCAGAGGATTGCTTGGACCCGATGTGCTCCAGCCATGGCATCTGTGTAAAAGGAGAATGTCACTGCTCTACTGGCTGGGGAGGAGTGAACTGTGAAACTCCACTTCCCGTATGTCAAGAGCAATGCTCAGGACATGGGACTTTTCTTCTGGACACTGGAGTATGCAGCTGTGATCCCAAGTGGACAGGATCAGACTGCTCAACAGGTATATTAAAATTGTATCCTTATCTTTTTTTATCTTCTCCCAAGTTCTAACTGATCCTTCTTTTAAGGTAGTGCTCTTAGACTCTGATGCATATGCTTTCATGAGTTCTAAGAGGGTTCTAGGTGTTTCCTAGGTTAGCACTTCATTGTATTTTCATTGACAACATGTTATTGCCTGTTCCTTATGTTCATCTTATTTTTTCACTGACAACTCTTTTGAAGTTTCATTTTCATTTTATTTTCTCTCATGATTATTTTACTAGTTCCCAAGTCTTCTACTATCAGGTACACACAAACTACTTCTAGTAACTGTCGTTTACAACTTGAATGGTAGGGCATTTTCACTGGGTGGCCCAATGACTAAAAACACAGCCCAGCACAGAAAATCTATTTTATATAATTACATTTTGCTGCTTAATTAGCTTTTTTTGTATAACATAACTTTTCTTTTCTCATTCCCCACCTGTTATAGTTGTGTCTAGTTGTCCCTTAAAAGCCTTGAAATTTCCTCCACCAGGATAAGTAATCTATTCCCTTTAATCTAAGTCTCTCACAAAGTCTCAGGACATGAGCAAAATGTAGACATGTTTTCTGCCAGAAGACAAGATACATGCCATAGAGTATTCCTGGAAGTGGAGTCCTTGTTCCCACTGGAAACCTCCTAAGCCTGGTCTTTACTATCTCTATTTTTACAAGCCTTCTGGTCTTCTGAGCTTTGACCACAGTCTCTCATGAAGCTTGGCTCACAACACTCTGTTACTTCTCTAATTCGTATCTCCAACCTTTTCCAAACTCCTCCCATGAACCATTTCCAAAGATTTCTAAACTACATGGTAAGGTAGCAGTCACAGCAATGACCCCACTTCTTTAGTACCACAATCATTTTCAGTCATTTTCTCATTGCTTGGGCAAATACCCAATACCCACAATCTAAAGGAGAAGAGGTAAGTTTTGACTCAGATTTACAGTTAGTGGTAAGTTGGCTCTAAGGCAGAAAGGCATGATGGAAGGGCTGAGACAGAGAGAAGCTGCTCACACCTTGACAGCTAGAAACAGAGAGAAAGGAGAAGACAAGAGGGAGGTATACCCTTCTGTTTTACACTGCCAGTGACCTGCCTCTTCTAACAGGGCCCTATCTCTGAATAGCCAATCAGCTATATCACTCGCATGATTTGGGCATCTTCCAAAACTCCCACTTATGAGCACATGATGTCTTTCATGGGCTATTGTTCATCTAAATCACAGCAATAGCTCCTCCCTTTCTTCAAGGAAACTTCAAATTTTCCAGCCTGCTATCAACAGGTCAGCATAAACTATTCCAAATCTTTTAATCTTTAGTCAATTATCCACTTTTGCTTCCTGTATAAATTTTTCCTTCTTCCCACATAGCGTGTAGGCTCTCTTTGCCACCAGTGCATCATGATTTCAGTTTTTTTCATGATGTTCCCTGAGTACTGAGTATTTTTACCTTTCCACCAAAGAAACACTAACCAGTCAATCAACAACTGCAATTTGAGTCATTCCATACAACATTATGTGTTCACATCAACAAAGTTTCCTGAGCTCTATCTCATATGTATTGCTAGAGAGCACTGACAACATTGTGATCTGGATATTCGTGCGCACTGCTTGTTTGCTCACGAGTTTGAAGCACTGAAAAGAATGAACTGTTCTTCTTACTTTGTATCTTCATATTATCTGCTCATTAAATGAGTGGAATTTAGAAAAGGTTACCTCCTACAGACCCTATGAATTTTGTTTAGGATGCAACATGGAATGTGATAAAGCAAAAAGATGAGTGTTCTGCTTAACTGTTGAGACCCCTGAAGTAACTCATGATCTGAAGTATGTGATCAATCTTAAACTAAGGAAACAAGAAGATCCCCCATTGAGATAATTAATTTTAACATAAAACTTTATTATAATTATAACTATACTTCCCTGAAATTTTATTGTCTCACACAGAAATAATATGGGTGAGGAATTACATTTTAAAATTTCAGAAAACAATGACAATGCTAATCTAATAATAACTGAAGTGGTAATTGTAAAAATCATGTTCTATGTATTGAACAAATATACATGTGCCAGCTGAGTGCTTGACTGAGTGCTTGGTGCCAACTCCTCTGTCAGTCCAAACAACCCTACTCAGAATAAAAAAGATTAATTGATGAGAGAAAATTACTACCCCATCCTCTAGTTTTGATTTAAATGGCTCTTACAGCTCTGCATATAAAGGCTTAGTTGTCAACATGAAACATTATTAGAAAGTTAAGAGACCTCAAAAAAGTGAAGCCTCATGGTAGGAATTTACCTCCTTGGAAGTGTGCCTTTAAGGGTGACTGTAGAATGATGATCTTTCACTCTTCCACTTCCTGAGCACCAGAGGTTTGATACAGTGACAAAAAGCTGACAAACACAGCCCCATAGACTAACGGCTCTTAAAGAAATATCTGGTTTGACGCTTCTCAAATATGGTGGTGTCTGGTATGACTTCCTTAGCATTCCTGAAGATTCTAATGCACGCGATGGGTTAATTGGTCTGCAGCTGTGACAGTTACTGAAATAGTCTTACCTCCTCACATCTCATTCTTTTGTCCTTTATTGCACTTCTGTTATGTCTTCATTAGCATTTGAGTCAATATTGTGTAGAGAAGAATAAAATATGCTATCTATGGTCAGCAATATAAACGTGAGCAAACATAAAATATCTTACATTAAGTCCTAAAAGCCATTAGGGGCATATAAATACAGTAGTGTCATAATCATACTTATATTTTAGAAAATAACACTGGGAATGGTTTAGAGAATATAGCAAAAATGATGAAAATTTGATATAAAGGAATTTAAATGAGGATGCAAAGGACAGATATGACAGAAGGTGACTAGGATTGGGGACTGCGTGGATATACAAGAAGGTAGATATTGTATTACCAATGGCTCTGATTTCTATAAGGAGAGAGTGCTTGAAATGTAACATTACTTACTAAGTGAGATATGAAATATTCATTTATTTACCTAAAAATTTTTCATTGAGTGTCTACTATGTGTTATACTCTGGGGATACATCAATGAGGAAAAGAGATTCCTATATTAGTAGAGCTTTAGTCCGTCAGAGATGTAGAAAGACAGATGTTAAATAATGAGCAATAAATACACATTTTTAAAACATGAGGAAGTTGAGAACTAGAGAAGTTTAATTACTGGTTCAAGGTCGCAGACCTAGCTAGTGGCAAACCTGCAAATAGAAAGCAGGTCTGCTGTTTTTCCATTGTCTATAGTGTGTATATCAGCTGCTCAACCTTATCCTTCCCAAAGGAGGACAAAAGTTGGACAAACAGAAAAATCAAGTGGAAAATCTACCTTACCAAAAAGGAGATGAAGGGCATCTCATACAAAGTACATAAATGGTACATTTTTGTTCAAGAATCCTGAACTAAATCCATGTATATTCATTCTGGATCTAATAGAAAAAGTTCACCAGAAGCATGTCTCATTCACAAAAGCAAAAGTATACACAGATATGTTCACAAACTCTTTAGTCTTTCAAATAAATACATTTCTAATAAAACTACCCAATTGACAAGTAGGAACAGGATATGTCTTCCAGGTTTGGAATGACAAGTAGGCATAGTCTTTATGTGATTTTTAAACTCTGGAAAGGTTGTTCCCACAGAGCATATTTAACCATTGAGATGATCTCACTACACAGACTTTTAATTGAGTCTATTTAGTGCAGGAAGCAATTTAACATATAATTCCTATGATGGATCATATCATTTCATAGGTGGATATACTCTTTGCAATTGGCCATTTTCTTCCCCTAAGCACATGGCGCTTAACGGTTAACATGCTCTTTGTGCTTCTTTATTACCAAGAGGAGTGCCATGACTGATTTAGTGATTTTCAGTCTGTAACTCCATGTACTGTACCTTGAGTATTGTTACATCCCTCAATTGCTACTTGATAAAGACTTCTTTAACCTGATAGTCTCGTGGCACTTGACAAAAGTTAACTCATTTATCTTTAAATATATGCCACGGAGAATACGACAAAGCTTGTTATGTCCCAGTATAGATTTGAAAATACCACAAGTCCAATTATGCTCCCTTAAAACGTAATTCTCTGGTATATAATCTCAGTAAAATGTATTGAACCTCACTTCTGCGATCAGCATTATAACATGTATCTACCATATTTGTTTTGTAAATTTTTTTCTCCTTCACATAACCATTGAAGGGGAGAATAAGTTAGAATTTAAGACTTTGAACTCTTATGTTCTTGATGAAAATTCCTCCGAGCCACTCCCTCTATTGATACTTGTGAATAACAGCCAATCATGGAAACAATCCATTTCTATTGAGAAGACAACTCGTAGCATTTTTCTTCCACAATCTCTTCTTTTTATAATGTGTCTTAGAAGTATGTTTATCAACCAGAGAGATAAGGAACATTAGACCCTAAGGTGTTTCTGAACACACTATATGTAACACAATAGAAATCATATGATGTACCATCTCCATGTATCCTATCCATTAAGGGTTTTCTTCGTAAATTGTCTGAAGGTTTTATCATAAAGACACTAATTTTTATGTCATTCTATAATTATATGTCACTTGGAGCCTGAGAAAAATTATAATATGGTGTGTGTTTGTGTCTGTGTGTGTGTCTGGGTTTTTGTTGCACACTTGTATTCACTTTCAGAAGCTCACTCAAATTTTTAATATTTGTGAAATAGTAGGAGGTTAATGAAAAGAGCCTTGAGATCCCTTCCAACTCTCAGATCTGAGTCTTGATTGTGTATATTAAACTATTCACACTGATTCTAAATGGCTTGTAGATATATTCCATAAGCTTTCTGAATTCTATAATGTTTCTAGTAAGAAAATACTCATCAAAAATAGCTTTGTTATCATTGAAAGGACATACATACTTTGATATATAGACCATATTATTTGAGGATTTGTCTCTATACATGTGGATACACATGCACAAACATAAACATGGGTGTGTATATGCATCTTCATTATAATAATGTCTCATTACATTTTAAGTGTTCCCTAATAGATGGTGATATGCAACTACTAATAAAAGAGATAATTAGAGAAGGAAATTATAAGAAGATAATATAATTATTGCTACTAGGGAAATTTTCCTCGATTATACAAGTATCACACACTTTAGAAATATTATTAGCTTTCCCCTTTGTTGAAAGTGCTAATAATCAAAAGATTTTCATCTGACTATTTCTAGCATCACTTTCTTTACAATTTCCAGGAATTGATTAGGCATTTTAAAATGATTCAGGTGTATACATTATTTATCTCCTTCATATGTAGTTGCAGCAGAACTGTACATTCAGTTTGACAAGGAACTGTTTTGTTTAAAACATAATGTATATATAATTGAAATGACTGTGTAGCCATTGATCATGCTTCTGACTGAAAAAAAAAACCCACTCACAAGCAAAGTAACCACAATTTACCATTTCAGTAGAGAATATCTCAAATGTAACCAGGTTAGGAACCTAGAATTGGAAATACTTTTTGCTCTGTAGGTTTGGCTACAAGGATAATTTTCAGAAGTAAAAATTTATCTATTTTTTAGAAATTGTATTAATATATCATAATGCCATAGACAGTTGGAAATTAAAGAAAAGCTCAGCGATAGATAGTCACTGAAACACAATAGGGGAGGGAATATTTCTATATTTATAGCATAAAAGGCTTATGGTCAATTCACATATAGGTTTAATTACATTTAACTTGATATTGAAGGTATAATGGCCTATACTCAAATTTATTTTAAACTAATTCCTTTTCTACTCAGCAAAATATAAAAGATAAATGAAGGTGACTCCGATTTACTTGATTAAATAAAAGAAACTTTTACTTGAAACATGATAGCTACATTATTAAAACAAAAGTGAGGTCAAAACATTAACTGCGGATTATTGAAATAAGTGAAGTTCAATGATGATAATTGAAATGCATCCAAAAAAGAATTTCAAATCAAATTAATTGTGTAAATCTGAATATGCAGAAGTATCTTTGAAGGGGGAAAGGAAGAAAGAAAAAAGGAATAAAAGATAAAAAATGATAAAATGGAAAGAAAGCTTGTGTAAGTAGGGAGGGGAAGAGGGATTGAAAGAAGGGATCAGGAAAAAAGAGGAATCAAAATACATAATGTATGGGTACAAATTTCCTACAATGTATATAATCATTATCTATATGCAAAATATGCCAAAAATATATTTTAAAAAAGAAGTATCTTTGGTAGGTAGATATAAAATAGGAAAAAGATTCACACTATTATAATGATTTCCTAGCAACACATTCTACTCAGACATTGTCTGTCACCCCCAAGAATTTCTTTGAATTAAATGAAAATAGAAATTGAATCCAAAAATATTCTCAGATTTTAAAGTTTCCCTTCCTTTACAAAAGAGCTCATTTAACGTCCCAAGATTGCATATATCGTGAGATGATTTAAAGCACATCAAATATATTATGTTTTCAAAAGACATCTTTTACATTTTGTTCTAAGACATTAAAAGCCACATCTGTTATGCCATCATTAGCAGGCAGCAAAAATGCAGCGAAACTTTTGACAATTTGACAAGTTTTTAAGTAAGAGGTAAATTTGCAGATGCCTTCTGTAAATCTGAGTTAACTCTACTGATTATTTCAATATATTAAAGCTTCAAAATGGTTCTCAAACCAGGGACATATTTTAAAAAGATGAAATTGTGAGGCAAGAAAATGTAACATTGTGTGTTAGGATGCATATTTATTTAAGTGGTTGAAGTACAGAGTAGTAAAGAAAGATTTGGACAAATGAATAAGAATACAAAAAAGGCAGAATTTGTATTTCACTATTAAATGCCCCCTCATTTACTCAAGTTCTTTTCCTGAATTCTGTGTTTATTTGCTACTTTGTATTTTTCTGAATTCATGCTTAGCTACATGAAGTGAGCCCCCAAAAGGGTATGTCTAAAAGGTGTACTTTCCCTGAGGGTGAGATCCTGTGGTGAGGATGGCTACCTGGATGCCAATCTTCAGTTGGCCCTGCTTCCATAGCATTTTTCTGACAAAGAAAAAAGAGGTGGAAAGGTTCTCTGGAGGTGGTGGTTGCTGAGATAAATGGAAGAAAGTCAGGATTCAAATGTGTAAAAGCAATGGGCAGGATGTAGGGACAGGTCAGGGTAGGTTGTGTCAGTCTTACATTCCAAAATCAGATAATTGCAGACATAGGAGAGAACCATGTGCCCCTCCCAAATTAAGCTGAATCATACTATTCTTATAATAATAATAACCTACCTTTATGTGACAATTATGATTTATTCTCCAAATACTTACAAACCCATTTCCTTCATTTCATCGTTACAGCTTGACTACAGGGTGATTAATAGAATTGGAAGCGCAAATTGAGCATTGATGATACAAAGACACACATAGAACTGCTCCAGATATTTGAATCATGTAGTTATTCCTCTGAATCATTGGCATGAAGGGCAGCAGTGATGTAAAGTGCAAATTAGTCCTTTAGTAAAGAACAAGTACAACAAATTTTCGCATAGAAACTTGGTAAGGTCAAGTTCACAGAAACTCAATACATACTTGACTATACTGTAAAGAATTTGGCTTCTGCTATTGCTACTACACATCCCAAAACAAAATGTTTTCCAGTAATGTATCTTATCTAGCTAACAGATTTTTCTTACTGTAATATGACCTGACATATAAGTAAGGTAGGTATATTTTTTTTTCATTTTACAATAAAAGAACTAAGGGCCGGCCAAATAGCTCAGTGGATTAAAGCACCTGCAAGTATGCCCAGGGACCAGGGGTTTGATCCCAGTCCTGCAGTGCTGGCCCTGCCCCCAGGGCGCTCTGAGACAGCAATTGAGACTGGGCGCGGTGCATGCCTGTAATCACAGCTTTTGGGAGGCTGTAAACAGGTAGATCACTGCAAGTCTGATCTACTTGTGAGACCTTGAACACCCTGCAGTCCTTTCCCTAAAATACAAAAAATAACTAAATAAATAAACTAATTCACTGTGAAAGGTAAGGCAAGTTACTTTATCATTCATGTTTCAGATTTCAAGCTAGCACACCTTTGTTGAAGATCAGTAGGAGTTAATTGTAATTCTGTTTGAGGCTTGCTAAGTTTGAAGATTCATGCCTTTCATAAATTATAAAAAGTTTTCAGTTCTTATAATTCTGTGGGGTTATTTATTTATTTATTTATTTATTTATTTTTGCAGTACCAGGGATTGAACTCAGGATCCTGCGCTTGCCAGACAAGTGCTTATTCTACTGAACTATCTCCCTGGCCCAGTTTTTATGAGAGTCTGGGTCTATGGTTTCTTGTTTCTCCCAATCTTTGGGAAAGAATTACTTCCTTCTTTGGTTTTCATGCAACTTTGAATTCTAAGTCTGTGTGAACAAAGCATTCCTCTGGAAAGATTTATATTTCTTTCTATTAGAAACTTGATTGTGAAACTGTCCTAACAATTTGATTTGAAACTGTCTCATTGCTATTTGTTTCTAAATAAAATTATAAACAAAAAAGAAAAAGAAAATAAAAGAAACTTGATTGTGATTTAAAAAATAGCGTAAACTTTATATAAAACTCTCTTTTTGTGGAGTCAAACAAAAATTATACTTTTGGGCCACATCTCCACAATGACAAAGCAGATGGCATGAAATCTCGGGAGAGTTTTGTTGTTTAAACATTCTCATAGACCCAAAACTAAGAAAGGTATTTTTCTTCTCATCTCTCTATTTATATCACATTTTCTTCTAGATTTGTTCTCAACGTATTTTGTTGATCTTGCTCAGCCCCAAAGTTGAGTTAAACTTCTCTTTCTCACTTTGCACCTCATCAAAACTATAGATCAAATGGCCCTAAATGTACTGGTAAAGATTTAACTAACAGTATAACTTAGACACATTACACACAATGGGTCAAAGCTTAAACATCTTCGCGTTGTGCCTTTAAACTAAATTTACATTTCAATTTATTTTTAGTCATTAGAAGTTGTTCTGCTCTAAGTAAAGAAAAGAAAAAGCTTGTTATACTCTACCTAAATCAAAATTTTATTGTTACTAAGTTGTGAGTAAACATATTAAAGTTCAACAAACCTAGAAGAGCTAGTTTGGTGGTAGCAAAACTGTTCTGTTCATGTGCATTGGAAGAACACTCTGAGAAGCATTGTTTAGAAGATAGTTTTGAAACCACAGCAGTCGAAGTAGTGAGGTTAACAATGGAGTCAAAAGTGTGCAGTTTCAATAATCAGAGTAAGCCTCCCACACTTTTCTGCTAGACTCATTCATTTTTAAAATTAAATTCTACATGTCACACACTGAAAGTTCACGCACTTGAAATACTATTGTCTCCTTTCTTTTTCAACAGTCTTTCATTGTTCATTTTTCTTTGACAGACTTATTGCCACAATCTTGCAATATTGACACTAGATGAGATTTTAAACATCACCTCATTTTGATTTCTACATTTATAAATGAAAAAACTGTGTCCTTAGAAGTTTGAATGACTTGGGTACAGTCACACAGCTCATGGCACATAGTTTGTATGAAAGATAAGTCTTGTGATTTTTGTTTTTTAAAGTTGATTTCCTCAGGTATTTTGACATCTCATCAGAAAACTGCCTAGTACAACTTAATCATCTCAAGTATTTGTTATAGTGATTAAAAGCTGCACAATAGTTCTGCTCTTAAAAATGAGCTGACTGGCTTTTTTCTTTCTTTTAATTTTTTATTTGTATTAGTACATGTTTGTGGTACATAATGATTATATTCATCATTAGGAAGTGGTGTATGTACAGAGCACATCTTTATTTTTTTCATTCCATTCCAATTTTTTTTTACTTTTACAAGTTGTATTTTTCAATTTTTATTTTTAAAGAGAATACAAAAATTGTAATAAATACATTAGGAATGATACAAAATTTCACTAAACAAAATGAAAGGAACTTAACAATGGTTTTTATATTGTTTATTTTGTCCAATATACCAGAGAATCTTATTCAAATTCAACAGAAGCTATTTTCCATTATCAGAAGTTCCACTGAATATCTAGAAAGCTGGTAGTGAGTATTTTCATGAAAAGTTCCCAAGATCCTTTTCATAGCAATCAAATGTTTTCAAAATTGTCACAGAGTCACAGTAACTTGGTCATGTTAAAACACATAGTTATAAATAAAGCTGAGAAGTATATTCTTTATTTGAGGAAGCTATATACACAATTAAAGATGATCAAAATTTGCCTTAGTTTTTGAACTCCCTAAAATCTACACAAAGCAACAATAATCAGTTACGCGATTCACTGTGATTTCAAGATAAAGCCAAATGGAAACAAAGATATTTTTTCACTGTGGTCAGTGAAATGTTTCTCCTAGGAATCTTCCTCAAGGCTTGTACAAAAAATTGAAGTATCCCTTCATTAATTTTTACATCATATGTTAAAATTATATTTGGGTATACAGGATTAAATAACATATCTTTTAAAATGTAATTCTGCTGGCAAGCTTAGGGCCCTGAATTCGTTCCCCAGTATCACACAAAAAAATTAACTTTGTCAATTTTTTTTTACTTTCTAATGTGATATATATATATATATATATATATATATATCACATTTGTGGTTCATAGTTGAGACTCACATTGTACATCTATTGGACAACACTGATTTAGCATATGCCTCTATTAATTTGAGCCTGGGAAATGCAACCAAATATATTTTCCAAATTAAATTGGATTTTAATTTAATTGGACAGAAATCCTTTTGGACAATAATAAGACATCATAAGTAATCACTATTAAATCCAGTTTCAAATAATAACAATTGGGCCAGCCAAATAGCTTAGCAGATTAAAGCACCTGTAAGAAGGTACAGGAGCTGGGGGTTCGATTCCTGGGCCTGTCATGCAGGCCCTGCCCCCAGGGTTCATTGAGACAGCAATTTAAACTGGGTGTGATGGCACACGCCTGTAATCTCAGCTCCTGGGAGGCTGTAAACAGGCAGATCACTGAGTCCCATCTAATAATAAGACCCTGAACACCCTGTAGACCCTTCCTTAAAATACAAAATAAAAAAATTATAACAATAAAATTTTATCAAGGAAATATAAAAGAATATGTGTATTTATATTTCTTAAGACAAAAGAAGCATCAAATCTATCATACAGTTCTGCACAAGATGATGAAAATACAAATGCAGGACAATAATAAAAGAATTAAACTCCTACCATTAGTCAGTTTCTTCTGCAGAATGCATGCCAAAGAATTTCAGGATGTCTGTGTCTCAAGAAAGAAATTACATATGCTTTAGACAAAAGGCATAGTAAAGTAATAAGTTTACAACTTGGATGTAGTTTGTATGTCATAAAAGAAGCTAGACACACTCTAGACAGACAAGAAAACTTACACAGATAATAACAATATATGAACCAGCATGAATTATAACTCAACCTTAAGGAGAGTCCTTGGATGGTTCCCTAGCCATGAAATAGTCCTCAGATGCTTTATTTAGCTTGAGTATTAAAAACAATCAAGTATGTTCTATAAGAGAGAATTACTAAGAACAGAGACAGAGGCAGATCAAAATCACCAAGTTGT
Organism: Octodon degus; assembly: GCF_000260255.1. Lineage (NCBI taxonomy): Eukaryota > Metazoa > Chordata > Mammalia > Rodentia > Octodontidae > Octodon > Octodon degus. The sequence continues at coordinate 1,560,058 of NW_004524827.1, read as the reverse complement.
CAATTGGCATTGGAGCTTGCATGACCTCTTTCTTCAAATTCAGGCCTTGTGTAACTGCCACAGTGTCTGACCTCTGTGTGAAATGAAACAACCAAGTTGAGATACCTATAGGTTATATTAGATCTCAGTATTTACTTAGAAATAAGCTTTTTCAAAATAGACTTGACTCTGAGATACAACAAATGCTGCTCTTAAGATATGATTAACTCTACAATAAGGAGAAAAAAACAGATACATTTTAAAGACAATTTTGTACATTTAAGCAAACTGTATGTACTTTGATAAGGGTTACACAAAAGTAAAGGCAAACTGTTTACAGATCATTAGGGAACTGAATCGGGACCATGGAGAACATTGTCCAGTTATGTAAGTCTGGCATTCAACGGCAGTCCAACTCACATATACAAAGTTTTAAATTGTTTTTCTTTATTCCAAAAGTGGAGAGGGGAAGATGGAAAACTATATGAGGAAATACCTGCTGAAACCTGAGTCTCATGAGCACCTTAAAAGTAATCAAAAAATGTAGTGCAATAACAATGCTTATCTGAGAAATTTCGACCTAAGATAAATCAAAAAACCTTAGTGATCAAGGAAAATTTTGGTGAGTCTAAGAAATCTTTCTAATCTAAAATACACACAAAGGGGCCGGGGAGATGGCTCAGTAGAATAAGTGCTTCCTTGGCAAGCGCAAGGGCCTGAGTTCAATCCCTGGCTATGCAATCAATCAATCAATCAATCAAACAATAAATAAATAAAATACACACAAAAGGGCGGGAAGTATAGCTCAGCCGACTAAGCACTTGCTTAGGTAAGCGCAGGGGTCAGGGTTCGATCCCTGGCTCCGCATGCCACGCCAGCCCTGGAGTCTGGGTGCAGTGGTGCATGCCTGTAATCCCAGCATTAAGGAGGCAGAAATTAGGAGGATCACTACAAGTCCGAGCTGTGTAGTGAGATCCTTCACAAAAAAACCCTAAAATACACACAAAGAAATTATTACATGTCATATTATCTGCAGTAATTTCTACCACTATTGCCTAGCTCATGCCAATCTACCAACAAAAGCCTCTGGGTATTAGTGTGTAGATCTCTCCTTCTAGGCATTTTCAGGCCACATCAGTTACACTGAGATGTGGCTTATTTTTAATATAAATAATTTTAATTGATGAATTCAATTTGTGTAGCTCTATGGTACATAACATGGTGTTTTGACATATAAATGCATTGTGGAATGGATAAATCAAACTATTTTACACATATCTTACCTCACACTCATAATTTTTTAATGGTGAGAACATTTAAAATTGACTTTCTTAACAATTCTCAATTATACAACATGCTGTTATTAACTGTACCCAATATGATAGACAACAGATTTATTGAACCTATTATACCTTCTTAATGATTATAATGACAATAATAATAATGCCATTATATTTCCTGAGCTCTTACTATATACATAGTTTACAAATATTATCTGTTTAGGGCCAGTGAGATAGCTCAGCAGACTAAGTGCCTGTTTTGGCAAGCGCAGGGATTGGGGTTCAATCCCTGGCACAACATGCTGTGTCAGCCCTATCCCTGGGGTGCACTGAGCCTGTGAACCAGTTTGGGAGTGGTGGCGCATGCCTGTAATCCCAGCACTGGTAAGGCTGAAAGTAGGAGGATCACTGCAAGTCCAAGATACGTAGTGGACCCTGTACCAGATACATAAATGAAAAAAGAGAACAAATATTATCTGTTTAATCTTTAGCATAAGTTCATATTTTATATTTATCATCTATGTAACTGTTCTATACAAAGTATCAAAAAATACAAAATATTCTGTAGCGCAAGGGAAAAGTGAAAAAATACTAAATGCATTGGCTTCCATTTAAAATGTCACAAAGGGCAGGCCAAATAGCTCCGAGGACTAAAGTGCCTGCAAGCAGGCACAGGGGCCAGCATTCGATCCCCTGGCCTGCCTGCCATGCCAGTCCCGCCCCCGGGATGTGCTAACACAGAAATTGACACCGGGCATGGTGGCGCGCGTCTGTAATCCCGGCTCTTGTGAGGCTGTAAGCAGGCAGATCACTATGAATCTGATCTAGTAGTGAGACCCTGAACACCCTGTAGACCCCTCCCTAAAAAATACAAAAAAAAATCACAAAGCATATATATTTTCATACCACAAGCTCTTTAAAAAAAACCTGCATAGGAAAATCTTTCAACCAGAGTTTCCCACAAGTCTTTGATCAGGAATGTCATTCAAATAAATACACCATGGCGTCTAATTAGTAAGTATGGTTCGTGAATTTATTCATTCCCTCTAAAATAGATATGAATTTGATATTAATCAAGATTTTAGTTGTTGTTATAAAGGCAACTGAGAGACAGACAGTAGCAGGCAGGCAAGCCCTTTGTTCAGTGAGGGAAGATATTGCTGAGAAAGTCATCTCTTCATATTCATTCAAAAAATATTCAACTTAGTGTAATGCAAAGGACACAGTTATAGAGGGAGATAGACTTCAATCTGGGGGCAGTTTCACCTCTAATTAGCTGCATGCCCTTAGGCAACTCATTTAACCAGTCTGAGCCACCAGGACACCTCTCTGCACAGAAATAACACTATCTTGTAAGGTTGAGGCCAAGATCAAGTTAGGTAACATAGGTAGAGATTCCAGCCCTGAACCTAGCACTCATTACATAATAGCTTTGACACTTAGGGCTTCCCATTTTACCTTCTAGACCAGCAATCTTTAATAAAAAAAGAAATCTGCCCATGAATGAGCATCAGCCTGGCCTCTGAAATGTGCCTGGTGCCCTCTGCAAATTCAAGGGTGGTCTAGGGGAAATCTTGATGGTAATTACAGTCTTTTAAGTATTAATTCACAAAGTGTCCTCAATTGCTTTGCAAGTAGTGTGTGATGCTGTGAAGGAGGAATCTTGAGAGAATAATCAAAAACTTTTATTAAAGTGGTGAGGAAGGAAGGTTTCCCCACATTACCGGCTTATTTTCATCTATTAAACTGATAAAGCCAGGTGCAAACTCTTGGGACAGAATTTGAATATAGCTATTTTTCTCAGCAGTTTTCAAGCAGGTTATCAATTGTGTATGTCTCTAGTGCAAATAGCATAAAGCTGTGTTATTGACTACAGTTGAGGGAGCACTTCTCCTAGTCTAGAATGAGGTTAGTAAAACAATTCATAGGGCACACTCTAATGGCTGCCTGTATAAAACAGCACATGACATTTAATTTTCAAGCACATATTTAAACCAGAAAGATGCACATTCTTATACAAACGCATTGTCCCAGTCATATTACCACAGAGACACATACACGCAAACACTTATGTACTTGCTCTTAAACACATTCATCTGCACACATATTCCCAGAATCTTGAACATGAAACATTCACACTCTCACATAATTACTAATATATTTAACTGCATCATTGAACACTCATGTAATGTTGAAATGCCTGTCCACTCACACCCGTGTATATTTGCACATGAAATCCTACACCACATAGTTCTACACTTACATATGGACACAGGGTGTGTGTTCATTTATAAGAGATATTATCATTAGTTTGAATAAAGAGAAAATTATTTTATAATAATCTATGCTGATTTATGTGCCCATTGAACACTTAAGTTTTTATTTAATTAGATTAAACTATATCAGAGAGGACAGACAATTATATTCTTGCCCTTTTAAAAGTTAACTTCCATTTTATCTTGAAATACAGAACGTCTTTAAAAATGAAGTACTTTAAGAAAAATGTAAAATTTTGTAATACTTATAAATTGATATGTGCACTGTAGAGTAATTTAAAATCATTAGAATGATGCATTTTAAAGTAAGTGCTTTGCTAGCAAATGAGTGAAGCAATAACACAGTGTATTAATGGAGCTTGAGACATCTTAAATTGATTTTGAAATGAAACATCAAAAATTACAACTTGAAAAAATAATTAGGTAAACCATTATATAGCAATCAAAAATTTTTTAAAAACTCTTGATATCTAGGAAATTACAAATTAAAGATGTCAGTCATCCTGATTTGGCAAGGGCAAGGATTGTCAATGAGAAGAAAACATACACGACTTAAAATATTCTTGAAAGCTAAATTGTGCCCAAGATTGACTACTCTCTTATGGTGAACTTAGGGCTTCCTTTTGCTCTTGTTACGTATCAGTGTGAGAGCTTAACTCCTCAAAAAATTTGGAAACCTTCTATCATTTGATAACATGACCCTGTACATTCTGTATAAAGGACACTTATGCCATTAGACTGGAGGACATGTTTGGACTCTACATCTCCTCCTCTTTCTCCACCTCTAATATTATATTTAATGGTGGGAAGTTCCTGACATTCAGCTTATAAATGTGATATCTTCATACTGTTCAAACTATTATTTTTAATTTAACAGAATTTAAGATGAAATGGAGTTGTAAATCTCTAAGAAGTGGTTCTGATCCTAGCAGTACAATGAAAAAGGATCAAAAAGTAATTTGAGACATATACCTAGTTACTTAAACTAATATTAGTTTATTCATTTAAAAGAGGAGAATAATCCCGACTTGCCATACATAACCTAAATGTTAGTAAGATAAAATAAAGCAACAGGTATGGTTATATATATTTCAAATCACAATACAAATAAACGTAGGCGCATCCTCTAATGGTTACATCTTTCACTTATTCAGACTATCCTCAGGTATAAACTAGATTGTACAAAAGCTTTCTTCTTCTTTAACATCAGGCCCAAATACTTAAAAATCTGAAATATGTCCATGCCACAAATATTCACCTCCAACTCTCCATGCATTAGAAGGATTTATGAAATCCTTTCCAGTACCCTTTGGCTTTCCCTATTATACAGATTTAACCCAGTGTCCATTAATACAGAAGCCTGTAGTTCTAGGATGTTCTTTTTCTTCTGTCTCCTTCAATCTCTGGCAACTGTCACAAATGGGATGACTACATTATATCTACTCCCTCCTTCTGGGTAATTTTATTATTATTTTTTTCTTTAGTGACACTGAGGTGATATTTCATGCATTGTTTGGTTGTCATTTTAGTTGTATACAATAATTATTTCCACAAGACAAGAGTAATGATTTCAGCCTTGCAGAAAACTTAATTTGGACTCTATATGAAGAAATAATCATATATTAAGCACCTACTATGTTCTTACATTCATGTCTTGTGGGAACAACATATTCAAACGTAATAGTCCATATAGTCATTTTATACAGGAGTTTGGCCATTTGGCCATTCACAGAAATTAGTCAAAGCAGGAAAAAAAATCATTCATCATAAATGCACAACAGTATCAGGTTAGTCATATAAATAGGGGTGCAATCTAGAAAACTATGAAGCCATTACAAGTGTTCTCAAATAATTTTCAAATTTATATTAGACAGTGCTTGAAACATAGAGTTTAAAACTAAGCTCAAATACACATCTAGTATCACAACAAATTGTACAAAATGCAGCATTGCCCAGCAAGTGCAAGGTCCTGAGTTCGATCCCTGGTACCATCAAAAAAAAAAAAATAGAATACAGCATTGAAAGAAAGATGCCAGAGTAACAGTAGTTTTTCCTAATTAGGAAAAAAATTGCTTCATTTTGTGTATTAGAAACTAAAATGATCAGAGGTCGGGAGGTGGCTCAGTAGGATAAGTGCTTCCATGGCAAGCACAAGGGTCTGAGTTCAATCCCCGGTTCCGCCAAAAAAAAAGAAAAGAAAAAGAAACTAAAAGGATCCTTGAGGACAGGTTAAGATCCATATTCATTCAGAGAAGAGAGGATTCTGAAGAGATTTAGTAATAGTTTTCAAATACTTAAAAAGCTTTTAATTAATCCATGGTGACCAGTTGTTTTCCAACCTCCTAAACAGAGAATAAAAAGGAAGTATAATACAGAGAAATTAAGTTTGGCTAGATGGAATAATTGAATTGGAGTAGAAAATAATTAAAAAATAGAACAGCTTATAGTGGCAAGCCACAGCAGTTTCATTTTTAGAAGTATGTGTAACTACTTTTCATCTACCTCTAAAGATATAGGAAGAATCTGGGTCATCTGGCAATGCAAAAGTGTTGGTTGGCCACTTTGAGTCTTTTGATTGTGGAATTTACTCTGTGCCCCCAGAATATAAGGTAGAACCTGGACTCCGCAAATTATACCTTTAACCAAAAGCCATTCTAAAATCAGTTAAAATATATTTTGGTTGTAATTTAAGAAAGCAACTGGAAAAGATGCTTAATTCACTGATTATCAGAGAAACACAAGTCAAAAAGTGATTTTTTAATTCATCAACATTTGGTCAAGAAGTATGCATTTAGAAGACCACAATGATAGGCACTCCAAGCATAACCCTAGTATTACACTATACTATCTTCAGTGCAGTTGCTTAGTCCACGGGTATCAGCATATATACTACTGCTTGTCATGTTATACCAATTAGTGCTATACTGTCTCTTAAGTAAATGTTTGATTTTTTTTGAAAAAAGGGTAATAAATGAAAACAAGAGATAAAAAAGAAGCATTTGGTCAAGAAGGTGGAAAAACAGTACCCTGTTACTGTGAGTTTAGTTGTTTAAGTTGATATAGCTTTTTCTCAGTAATTGTCAAAATTTAAAATGCATGAATTATCCCATTATTCCATTTCTTAGTACTATGTCACAAAAATGTTTGTACACATGCATAAAAAGGCAATAATATTAAAAAAACTAGATACAACTTAGGTATCCATTTGCAAAAAGGAAAATATAGGACAAACCCAGACTATGATGGCATGGAGTTTGAAATGGTAAGTTAACATCATATTTGGCAGCAATTTCTCAGTTCTAGAAGAAAAGTATGGATTACATCACTTAGACTAAAATATACCCACACCACAGTTATCTATCTCTCTATATGTGTATAAATGTAAATGCATAAAATCTATTGCTATACATACATAAATGTAAATGTACAGATGATGTTCAGAAAGAGTGGTCAAACAGAGTAGTATGTCAAACAGAGTGCTTACTCACTGACAAGGAACTAGAACTATGACTGGCATCTCAAGTGTATCATTTCATCCACCAACAAAAGGAAATTTTTATAATGTGAATTTATTTTTAAGCACTTATTGTATGATATACCTAAAAACACATGGAAAGAAAAATTAGAAGATATATAATACAGTGTATATATAGAACTGACTGATTAAAATAGATGCTTCTGACTTTTGACCAAAAAAAAAGGAATTATCCCAAAGTTGGAAAAGGTTGTAGCCCCAGAACTTAAGAGAGAGGCAAAAATTCTAATGGAAAAAAAACTTAAATAAGAAAAAGGTAAAACTCTTAGGGTTACTAATACATCATGTGCAGAACCGTGAAGAAAAATATAAAGCTGTACTGAGTAATGAATGAGGGCTTGATCTACTTGTCATAAGAATGTATTACAAAACTTAAGTAAATGAAATAGTTGGTATTCATGCCTTAAAATATGGATCATGATATAGGACAGAAAATCTAGGGTGCAACCCAAGTGTACCTAAAAATTTGGTGTGATAATCAGCAAAGGTGGGATAGGTAACCCAATATATTCCAAAATGCTTTATCCTAGTCCAAACAACATAACAGTATCTCCGAGAATAAATGAGAAGTATGAAAGGCAGAATGAGAAAAAAAAATCATGGAATTTTCCCCAGAATGGGAATGGTTCCATGGAATGAAAAATTTTGGATGCTGTTGAGTTAGAAATAAGCCTTTTGGGTCCATATTTTTATTCAAGATTTTACTTTCTTGTGATGACACAAAAGGGGAGGGAAAGTTATTAAGGAGCCTTATAGTTATAAAAGGAGTCCAGGTATCATCTTCCCTTAATTATCAAATCTCTTTCATTTCATTAACAGCTTCTTGCCTCTTTTAGTGAAGTTATAAGCACTTTTGTCTAGGAAGCTTAGTATTTCTTATAAACTCTAACAGAACTCAAGGGAAAAACTAACTGGTGAGCTAGTTTCCTTTCTGGGAAAAAAATGCCATCATCATAACAGGAAGAAAAACTTAATTCAAGTCCCAGAAGAATTTAAAGTAAAAATCATAGGGCAGCAGGATGGAAACCCCTAGGTTTTTGGAATTAGTCCAAACTGAACCAGAAAGGTCTAATGCAGTCATTCATTGATTTGAGAGATAGGATATGTCAATGGTTTTAGAGTTACAGTGAGGCAACCTGCAGGACAGAGGCTAGCCTGCCAACCTTCACTTGATCATTTGCTGCTTGATATTACTGGCAGGAGGGTCAGAAATATTACCTCTTCCCTGCCCCCTTTCCTCTCCATATTACAGCTAGTCAATTCACAATTCCCCTCTGCTTCAGCTCCAGTTATTTGAAAAATAAACCTCTGGAAAGGCTACCTTTATTACACATCTATCAGGTTCCTCATACTTGCCACTGTCTAATCTAATTAGCTATGAAAATTAGGAAGAGATGAGTAGAAAATCAACAGTATCCCTTTCTTTTAAGCCATGTTTGTCATTCCAAATTAGTGATATCTATTCAGGGGTACCTCTTGAACATGTGGTAATACCAAGCACCTTAATTTTTACTTAATAAAAGAAACATAATTAACCACCTTAGCAGTAGCAGCACTCAAAATTAGTACCTCCAACAAGAACTCTAAACAATCTAAAAATTACAAAATAACCTAAGGATCATAATAGTGAAATTTCATGTTTTAGAGAATCTCTCTGGCTTCTTTACCTGTCTAAAGAACATTTGCCTTTGTTAGATTTTTTTTGTTAACACCAAGAGACAAAAAGAAGGTAGGTCCCAATGTATCACCTTTGTAGAGTCTCTCTCCTCCAGGTAGAAGCACGTTGGATTGGCTGTCTTCTTTGTTTTGTTTTGCTTTTTTCTTCTTTGAACTTTGGCACCTCTGTAGTGTATATGCATATGAAGTCAATTATGTAGGCTCCTCCACTGATTCATCACTGTGTGTCAGGCACTATGCAGAGGTGCTACAAATACAGTGATGAAAACCTCCAAACAAATTTTCTCCCTTCATAAAATTTATACTGCCCGTGGCCCACAATATGGAAAGCATGTGCTCTATTTCCATGACAGCATTCTTGTAAAGAATAGGTACTCATACAGTTGTTAAACATCCTTTTAAAGTTCTACAGTGAGATAGATATGCAGCAGTATTTCTTAAATTTGAACAGACATCAAAAATAAATCAAATTATTATACCTACAGATTCCTACATCCCCCCTTATCCCAAGATTCTAATATAGGTTTGAGGATCAGGTATGGCCATGTTTAACAAGGTGCCAAGATGACTGAAATCAGGTGAAACAAAGACACCATTTTGACAACACTGCCTCCACTCTTCCATTTCCAGCTAATTAGTCCTTCAAGTATTTTAACTTAAGGCTATTGACTTTTACCTAAACAAAGAAAACAGATGTTCAGCATCTCCTTCATACAAGAAGTGCAAATATAGCCTGAAATTGACCATATTGTGGTTAATTTGGGGATTTGGACTATATTAATAGCCAGTTCTTTTTCAGTCAACCACAATAGATTGCAGTCAGTTCAGTCATTGAGATGGCCAAGGTCTGGCAAGCCACCACCAAGACAGTTATTCGAGTATTTCCTTATCACAGTAACAAGCATTAAAATATTTTAGATAATTTCCACTAAAACAGTTTCTTTCTAGAACCTACCAAAGACCATTTTAGATCTGAGCATTGGCATCTAATCACTGTAAAGAAAATTTATATACTCATCCCTAAAGAATATAACAATACTAACATTGAAGGTAGTGTGGTACAACATGTAAAAATACTTATTATAAGGCTCAAATAGGTGCTCAACAATATCTTTTCCCTATAGAATTAGTTCAAGCTTTATAGACATTAATCTATATCTGAAAATGATCAAGTAACTATAATAGCAATAAACATACCACTACTAAAACATGAAAAAAAGAAAGAAAAAAGAATAAGGAAAAATATTTCGGTCATTCATATATTATCATTCTTTCCTCACTTCACATCCTACAAAATTGTTAGGCTTTGAAAATACTTTTGGCTAGAGTTAGTTGTTAGTTTATTTTACATGACATTGCACTTCTCAAAGATATCTTCCACTTATTATTATATATTTTGCTCATAGCAACTCTGAGCAGATGATAATATTACCATTTGGTGGATGAAGAAATCAAGGCACACAGTGGATAAGTGGCTCACTGAAATTCACTCAATCATAAAGTGTCCACAATAAATACTCTTGTAAATTAGTACAGTTCTCTTCTGTGTGCTGTTTAATAATTGAGACCATGCATGAGTGTCAATAATTGAGTCTGAATCCTAACAACCTTCCAATTAAGGGAATAAAGCCAAGACATTTTTTATGCAAAACACCTCTGATCCATGCATGAAATGCTACCTTAACCTACATTTATTTGGCAGCTTTTGCCTTTCTTTCTATACCTAGAGCAGCCCATTGAAAAAAGGGTAAGCATAAATCTGTATTATCAAGATGCATTTCTTCGTTTTTCTTTTGTGGGCGAAACAGAAATTAATAATGCTGCTGAGAAGATGGCTCCTAGGCATAACATTAGGTGGTTTATAGCTACCAGCCTGATATTAAATCTTGGGCCTGTTCCTAGCAGAGACCCTGTTTTGCTCTTGAAAATGCTTTTATCATAACTTCCCAGACTGGAGCATTTGGCCTAATGCACTAAGCAAGCCAAGATACACAAATTACCCAGTCTGTGCTCAGATTTTATAGATTTAGATTCTGAACCACTTGGCTTCAGCCATTTCATACCTCAATTCTTGTTTCTTTCCTTTCAACTTCTTTAATTATGATATTTATACTCCTTCTGTACTTATACAGTCAAACAACTCTCCTCTAGTTCAAACCATGATCAATTTCTTCTAGTCTCTACCCTTGGTCTGCCTTCTGAATACTATCTTGGTATTTCTAAAATGCTAACTGGGTAACCTCCCATTTGTTTAAGTAAACTCAGTCTATTTCCTGTGTACCCTCCCGTGGACAGCTACTCCTTTTCCATTTTGTCTTGTTTTATATGTATCACACAGAAGCATAAAAATGAGATATTATTTCATGTGCCAGAAAGCACAATGTGGAGATCCTTAAAAATTAAATGTATTAACTTTGTGGGTGTAGTGTTGTATGTAATGGTTAATTTTCTGCCTTAATTTAAAATTCCACACACTGGGTTGTCAGGAGAGAATTTTATATAATACTGCATTCTTACCAAGCCAAAAGAGGGCTACACTGAGAATTTATGTAGCCTTGACCAAGGATACAAATGAAAGCATTTTACCTGTGTCACGAAAACCTTCACCTTCCAGACCTGACTTTGTTCTACATTCTAAGAATCTTCATACACATATGTTTGTCCAATTTATCCACATTGGACAAATTCTGTCTTCATGTGATGGCCCAGATCCAGAAACACATGTCTTTTGGGCAGTACTCAAGACTATGCATGCATCCTACACACTGAGAACACATGGTACACCAGGCAGAAAGTCCCATGTCAGCAAAGAAGTAATCTTCGACCCATACAGAAATGAAATTGTGAGCCCCCAGCTACCTAAGGAGGTGAATCAGGGAGAAAACTCCAGGAAATTGCCACTATGGACCTGTAAATTTCTCACTGCAGGAGAAGGTGTCTGGAGGCAGGCCAGATGGGGCCACTGAAAATGAATTAAAAAGAACAAACTAGTTGCCTAGGTGGTGGTGCTAGAATTAAAAATAATACACTGTTGTAGAGATTTCAGTATCTTTAAGTTTTAGCCACCTGGATCTGGAGAAAAAAACACTGTGGAAAAGTTTCTGATGATATTATCTGGCAATGAAAGAAATGAAATAAGGAGGAAATGGGAAGATTTAAAGGTTACAAGAATAATTTTTAAAATACAACACTTTATGACTACCTGACCCACATTATACATGTAGATCTCATTTCCTAGTTCCTGAACTCTCTTTAAATTCTCAAGGACATTTTTAATGGTTTGTTTGGTTTTTTAATGGTTTGTTGATGTAAAACAACCTGAAAAACCACTGTTTTTCCTTTGTTTTATCTCCAGAATATGTTTGGCTTACATATAATGTAAAACCAAGCACACTGAGATCAGCAACAGACCATTGCCTGGATTTTCTCAAGTTATTTTTTCTCCTGATATTTTCTATTTTTTCCTCATAATACCTCTGGCTTGGGAGCCTGGAAAAGTTTAGGATGATATACATGATCTGTGTCATTATGATAACAGATCAAAAGTGCTTTGCAAAGGATAAAGTTCTATACAAATGTCAGTTGTTGATCATCTCAGTAGGCAGCATCTTTCTATAGTAACATTATTTCAAAGAGTACCTCTCATTCAACACCAAAATAGAAAACTTTGAGCTAGCTAGGGTCTTCTTTAGTTGGTAGAGACTACAGAAGGTGAAAACAGATAACATTCAGTCACTGGGATAGAATGTGGATTTTATTTTCTTTCCAGCTCTGGAAATAAAACAGATAACAGGGTGGATAAATTAATTTATTAACCTCCTGGATGGTGAACTGCATATGTGTTATTCATTAAAAATATTTGCATTCACATGTTTGCATGAAACTGATGTTGGAGTGTGTTTCAGCAGATAAACAATGGTAAGTATGTGGGTAGATAAGTAGGTAGGTGGGGAGGTGGATGCATGGGTGAATATGTGGATAAATAGATTGACTAGTGGGTAGGTGGATGGATGGGAGCAGGGGTAGGAGAAAAGGCACGAAGGGTGTTTAAATTAATAGGTATTTCTCTCTCTCAACTCACCTCCGCATCCTATGGGCCTTGAATAAAAGTATTCTTTTTCAGTGTATAGTTATATGATCAGATATCATTTCAACACATCGCACAAGATATATGTTCACTCATGGGAATTTCTTGTCAGGTAAATGTATTTGCATATCTTTTATCATCAGTGTTAGGATGAGTGGTACTGCTTGGAAGAATTCTTGGTTTAATACCTAGGGAAAACATTGTCACCGTTGTTTACAATGCAGAATTTTATCTACCTGATATTTTTTTACCCTTTTTATTCTACATACTCCACTTAAGGACTATGACAGGCTCCTCCTATCCATAAAGTGACTTTTTCTAGTACTTTATAGAATCTCAATTTGAGGTTATTAGCAGAACAGAATTTTGAGTGTATATAATTGAAAAATCTCTCCTCCAGGTGCTTTTGATAGTCTCAAGCATACTCACACACGGAAACCTACCTTGTGATCCCTGTTCTAATCCTTTTTATTCTACTCAAAACAATCATCCCTAAAAATACATACAATTTGATTTTTCTGTCTTGATTGAAAATGGTCTTTGTAAAAACCTGTGACACTGAGTGCCCTTTGTCATATTCAAAAGAATCTTTTTCCTGCTAGCCATAATCCAATGGAACAATTTTTGAGTTTTGAACAAATCATATTTTAAAATTCAGCACGGCTGCTAACTTACAGGCATATTATATTAAAACATTTACTCTTGCACACAAGTCAAGTTGCTTAGTGGTAAGAGGCAGCTGTGGAGTTCAAAATAAATCTAACAATGTGTACCTCCTTTACAAATTAGTTTTTAAACCATGCTGTGCACTGGAGACTTAGCATTCATTATAGGCAACATTATGTGCACCTAATACATTGTGACATGAAAAGTCACAATATTCTTGAGGACATATTTGTATCGCAGCAGGAAAAATAAAGTCTAGTGAGTAGAATAGGAGACAGAAAATGGTCCATTCTGTGATACGTTCCCATTTTAGCTTCTCTTTTATCTCCTGACCCTGAAAGCGATTACTGGTCTTCTCATCTTCAATATAAAGGCACTTATTTCATATGCTTGCTTTCTATTTATGTGAGGCAGTTGATGTTGAGCTGTGTTCACTAAATCCTGACATGCCTTAAAGGTGCCTTAGGAGCTTCCAAAGAAGCAAGGGTCAGATCTCACCAGTGCTTTGTGTCTATTTTTTATAATGGAGTTCTGGTAAGATTTCATTTGAACAAAGAGTGCTACAGTATGCATATGAGTGTTTGCCAGGATTCTAATTGTTTTCTCCTTTAGGGCATAACATTCTGTCGCAATTAGGAATGACCCTGTAACTTCCTTTGGCCCATGAAATGTGAGCAAAGATTATGTGTAGAATTTCAGACTGGATGCATTTAAGAGCACTGCACAATTCTCCATGTTCTTTTAGTAGGCCTAATAGGACTCTAAAAGACTACATATGCTTAGTGTCCTGAATGTTGGTATGTGAGCAACACCTTTGAAACCATATTAGACATGTGAATGACAAATAAATGTCTGTTTTTTCTAGCTGGTGCTGCTTTTTGAGAGTGTGGGTCATTTTTCACATAATCTAAATTACTGTGGCTAGTGTAAGTTTCCTTTTAAAAATGTTGCTATACTGGAAGGGGTTTGAAGCTTGGAGGAGTTGTACAACTAGTTCCAGACCTGCTACTGACTAGCCCAGTGACTTCCACTAGGTGACACTTTTTGAGTCCGTTTTCCTCTACCTTATTGAGGAAATAAACAATCTGCATGCTTCCAAGAAAGTTTTGGAGATAAAATCATGTTACATATCAAAGAGTAATAATTCAATTATATTATTTTCAAAACCATAAGCAATAAAAATACTTGCAAATATATTTAACCCTCAACTTATTCAGGAAGAAGACAACAAAAAAAAAAGATTTTTAAAACTCCCAAAACATCATACTGGGCTGGGGAATGGGCTCAGTAGAATAAGTGCTTGCCTGGCAAGCGAAAGGGCCTGAGTTCAATCCCCAGTTCTGCAAAAAATAAAAGCCAAAAGATCATACCACAGCAATATATGTGCACCTATATTTATAGCAGCACAATTTGAAATAGCTAAATCTTGCAAATGACACTAATCCCCATCAACTGAGGAATGGAAAAAAATGTGTTTTGTTGTTATGTAACAGAGTTCTACTCAGCCATAAAGAAGGATAAACTCGAGACTTTTATAGGTAAAGGGATGCAACCTGAGACCATACTTTTAAATGAAATAATCAGAAAACATATGTGCAAACATTGTCTCATCTCCCCAGTGTAAGAAACTGAAGGAGAAAATAAGATCCAAAAGATATAACAGGGCCAGCAAGATAGCCCAGTACTCTAATGTGCCTGCCTAGGCAAGCTTAGGCAGCACAGGGACAGCAGTTCGATCCCCAGCACCACATGCCACACCAGCCATGCCTCAAGGGTGGGCTGAGCTGGCCACCAAAAAAAATGTTTTGAAAAAAAGGTATAATAGCTATTGTAAAAGGAAAGAAACTGTTGAAAAGGAAAGAACAACTGTTAGGGGGGACAGGAGAAAAGAAGCAAGGGATATATATATATATATATATATATATGTTGCACTACTAATTTGTATTAGTTATTGAAAGGAAGAGTTACTGCTTACATTGTTTGATCAATTTTGCATGCATGTGTCTAGTAATATGAACAATTACTTTGAAGATAACAATATGCAATATAATAAACATTGGGATTTTTTGCTTTTTTATGAGCAGAATATATTTATTGGGGGAAAGAAAGCTCTTGTTCAAGAGAGGGACAGGAGAAGGGCCCGAGCGGGTTGTGCCCCGAAAGCTGTCTCTTCCAGGGACTTTTATAAAGGAAAACTATGTGGTGAGGCCGGTCTAAGTTGGTGCAGAAGACATGGGAAATCGCTTAGGTGGACATGAGGTGAGACAAAACTATGGTCAACCAATGAGATTACAAGCACCACTGCTCAGGTAAAATTGATTAGTAGCAAATGGGGAAGTGAGTCACGTAACAAGTGGGTATGAATATGGGACAGGGTCTCTTCCTGTTGGGGGTTGGGCTAGTCACTCATTTGGGCTCTTTCAAGGTGATTGATACCTATTTAGAATATCAGTCCCTGATGCCCATCCCTAAGGAGGTATGTAGCTATTGTTTCTTCTTTAGTCTTGGTTTTGAGGTGTGGTCCATACAGGAGTGTCTGTCTCTTCCAAGTTGTATAAGTTGTTTTTTTTTTTGTTTGTTTGTTTGTTTGTTTTTGTTTTTTTGTTTTTTTTTTTTTGGTAGAACCGGGGATTGAACTCAGGCCCTTGCACTTTCCAGAGAAGCGCTTAATCCACTGAGCCATCTCCCCGGCCCCTTTTCCAAGTTGTAAAGTCACCTTGTCTTCCATCTTGTCTCCTTGAGGGCCTGGCCCTGTCTAACTGCCTATAATATTTCTATATAATTCAGCTACCTACATTATTCCCCCCTGTGAAGAAGTAACCCGAACTGCTGTGAGGGAACCATGGGTCATGATCACTCTGGCTTCTTCAGGCTGAAAGGAGTCATAGTTGTGAACCAGCAGTCAGCGATACTCTCCAGATCTAAATGCTCTCAATAGACACCAGGCATTTTTATCTTGGGGAGACAGATAGCTTTGAATCTGGAGAAGACAAAGCCGAAGAAACAATTTAACACACATGGGTCAAATAATCATAACAGGATAATTATGAAAAAGATGAGTTAGAACTTTTTGCAGGTCCATTAGCAGATATCTCTTAAATGAGGGGTTTAATCCCTTTTATCTTCCATGGCCATTGGGTATGGTCTCAAGTAAACTGCCAATATAAGGAGAAAGCCTGTTAAACTTTTAATAGATGATTATGCAGATTTGTCAGTAGTTACCCAGTCAGTGGCCCACTTGCCAACTGGAGAGTACTCAGTGTTTTTCCTACTTCTGGCAATTGATGTGCCCCAAGTAATAGT
The DNA here is from genome assembly GCF_000260255.1 of Octodon degus. Taxonomy (NCBI): domain Eukaryota; kingdom Metazoa; phylum Chordata; class Mammalia; order Rodentia; family Octodontidae; genus Octodon; species Octodon degus. The sequence goes on along the minus strand of NW_004524827.1, from coordinate 1,543,255 downwards.
AGAGTTGGTGAGACATAAGAGTGGGCCAGTTTATTTTTTTACCTTATTTTGTTTATTTGTTTTTTGTTTGTTTGTTTGTTTGTTTTGAGAGGCCAGGGATTGAACTCAAGCCCTTGCACTTGCCAGGCAAGTGCTTATTCTCCTGAGCTATCTTCCTGGCTCCTTAACCATTGTTAATCTTCTATCATCTTGTTTTGAAATTTTGTACCATTTTAATGTTTTTTCTCTTTAACATTGAAAAAAATTATCTCCCCATTGAATGAGTACATTCCTATCAGAAAAAAAACTTTGAGCAAAGGAAGTAACAATTCTTTTTACTTAAATGGTAAGAATTCATTTAATGGAATAAGGATCCATCAAGAAATATTTCTTAATAAAATTTGATTTAAAATACTTAATATGAATAAATACATACTTATTTTAATCAAGAAGTTTAAATGATAGCAAACTTTACAAAGCTCGTTAAAGACCAGAGGATTAAAGTAAAATTTATAGCTTTTCATGTTGTGATACTTATGACTTAAAAAATAGATTCCAAGGACAGTGAAATTGGGACATTTGAAATTCATGTTTGTCTTATAATGACTTTGTATATGCAAAGGTAAGAACGAATATTCACTTTCTTTTTACTTTAAAGAGAAAAATGTAACAAAAACAGTTTCAAAACAGGTGACTAGAAAGTTCGCAATAATCAATTAATTATTACAATGCATTGTGTATTGTTCGCTTAAGAGTAGTTTATTCAGAGTACACAATATAAGTCTGATGTCTTGTCCAAACAATATTGGACACAAACCTTTCTTTTCAATGAACTAAGGGAAACTAGCTATATAACCATCTTAACTATCTTGTATATAATTCTATTTTCCTTTTCCCTTTCTATCGTTCCCATTTCCCATGTCTTTTCTTTTCAACAGTTTCTTCCCAATTCACATCTATTGTACTGTATAAATTTGTACTGCATGGAAGACAATCTTTCGCCCCACTCATTTCTGAACATTACCTTCTATTATTGCAGTATAAGCACACTCTTGATGATATCTTGGGTTTACATTTTGTCAAGTTTCTGAAGGGTTTTAAAATAAAGCAACCAAAATGCTATGTAATTTTGGGCAAATTTTTCTGGAACTTTTTTTCCAATTATGAAAACTCAAATTTCTACCTATCTCTTTATCTAACAGTGATTTAGTTTCTATTTAAACTGGGCTAGTGAGTAAGAAAGCATTGTGAACTATTGTGAGAAAAGCCTTCTTATAAACTGATTATAGCAAATATTGTTTATCTTTTGATCACCCCCAGCAATCACAACATGGCACTTGCTGGCTTAATCTTTATTGCCTGGACTTCCCTTGGATGATTGCAGGATAAAATCTATATCTGAAATTTTAGTATCTACCTCCTACAGTGAATATATATTTACAGCAATAGTCATACATATTCCTTACCTTCATGCTTCTTTGGCTTTAGGCATCAATCTTACATGCAAGGGTTATAATCCTAAGGGATAATGTTGCTTTTTTCTGTACTCTACCTGAATTATTTCTCCCAGGCTCAACCCTTTGTAGGCTCCTGCACAGTAAGTTTCCACTACAATTTACTGCATTGAGGGCGGCTATGGGTTACAGGAGTGTGAAGCAGAAGTCAGTCCAGGTTGTATTTTTTGATTAATTCCCTACTCTAAGCCCACTAGAAATGATGAAACACAGTTCCTCTGGTATTGCCATAGCTTTGATTAAGCATGTTAAAAGACTTGTTGGCTGCAATTTGAATCCCTGGCAACTATTGTCTGACAATTTAACTTGTAACAGATCTTGCTCAAAAATAAATGTGTTAGATATACGCAAGAGAGAAAAGAGCAGCCCTGGTTCAAGGATCTGCAAATCTGTCTCTTTTAAAAGCTTAATTTTAAAAGGTTGATCTTAGAAACTTTTATTTATTCAGTGGCTGTCAAATTTTCCATCCTATCAGATTAACCTTCTTTTTTCATTTATTGTAAACGATTTCCCACAGTATCCTTATTTGATCTGCCAGCGTGTACAATCTATGGGCCTTAAGGGAAATGGAGAAGGCAAATTCTACTATTCGAAAACCCCATGTGTTTTGGCCACAGCATAATTGTATTTCTGCTTTACACCTATATCATGGTTGGGTAAACAAAGTTATACCCAATGGTGAATGAGTAATCCTTTTCAGTAGTATCAATTTCCAGAGCTGTGGCCCCATGAAATGAAATATCTGTTAGTATGTTTACCATTACCAGTCCAACTCATAAGACCATATTGATTAGATTTTTGCACTGCAAAAATACCATTTTAAACCAGAGTGAAATCAATAAGGGTGTGTATTTTTTATATACAAATTGGATTTGGCTCAAAAGGAATATTCTTCATTGGAGCAGAAATAAATCTAGAAGGAAAATCTGATAAAGCATCCTAACATGAAAAGAAAACGTTTACCCTTCCTGTTCTTTCTGGTCCTTTCCCCTGACTATTAATCTGCACTCAGTCCTGGATATCTGAGAGGAGATTTCTTTTCTGCTCAAAGCAAATCAATGCTTGCACAAATTAGGACTTCAGATAACATCATCAGCGTGCAAATGCCTTCTTTAGATTTAAATGACACAAGAGTGTTCCATTCAGCTCTTTGGGAAGCAGCAAAAACTGAAGTCTAAAAGAGCCTGTGAGGATCCTGACGGCAGTGTGCTTACTGTAAAACACAGAAGCTCCTTTTCCTGGAGCAATTAATGCTTCAGAAGCATCCCACCAGATGGGGCAGGATTATTTCCAGAAAGCAATTAAAGCAGTTACTGGAGCAATGGTAAAGCATCACTTTGAGTAAGCAAATAGCAAAGTTGCAGCTCTTCAACTTGTACTAGTTTTCATTTGATTTGGTTAAAGCTGAAGTTCAGAGATAAAGAATACAGCTTTGGAAAGAGAAAAAAGTGATGTATATTAACTCTGAATGTGGACTTCTCATGCATGGGGAAGACTGCAGCTTATTCCCAAAATAATTTTACAAGCACTCAACTAAAACTAAATACAGAGTTCCCTGGATCTTTTGTAATAAAAAAACAAAAGTACACTGCTAGCACAATCTCAGAGCACCTGTTCTGGGGCTTCTTATATGTAAAGTGCTGTTGACTGGTACATCTTTCTATCTCAACTGGTTCTTATATCTACTTTATCTTACTAACACCTTCTACTGCTGTAGCGTTTTCCACCTCAGAAATGTCAGCTTCTTTTTTTTTAATTTTATTTATTTGTGTGTGTGTGTGTGTGTGTGTGTGTGTGTGTGTGTGTGTGGCCAGCTCAGCCCACCAGGGGGCAGGGCTGGCTGGCATGTGGTGCTGGGGGATTGAACCGCGGTCCCTGTGCTTTGCTAAGCTTGTTCTAAGTAGGTGCTTTAGACCACTGAGCCATCTCACCAGCCCTCAGCTTCTTTATTTTAGTTATTCAGGTTAAAAATCTTGTCATCATTCTCTGTTACATAATACATCTAGTCAATCAGCAATTACTACTGATTCCACTCTCATAATATGCCCAGAATCTGACCACTTCTCTCCTCTTACACAGAAAGCTATTATCCTTGGGCCAAACCACCATCACCACTTTGCCTGAATTATTGCAGTAGCCTCCTAGCGTTATCAAGTATCTGTTTTGCCCCCTTTGAGTCCATGGCCAACATAAATACAGGAACAAGCCTGCATAAACAGGACCATGCCACCACTCTGCTCTTCCACAGTCTTCCCATGCACTTTCTGCAAAGCTCTGTATCTGAGTGGATAAGAATGTAGACTAGCATCTAAGATCTGCTCCACCACAGGTGGCTACTGACCTCCCTACCATTGTATTTCTTTTAATCATCACAAAAACTGTATGAGGTATATATCATCCCCATATTAATAAGGCAACTAAAGCACAAAACATAAGGTAACTTGCTCAGTGATTTAATTAGTGTATCAGAGTGATAATTTAACCCCTAGTCTGTCTGATTCTAAAATTGTGCTCATTCTAATTGTCCAACCTAGTGATTTCTTCCAGCTTATCTTCCTGTCTTCTTTATCTCTTGGCTATGCTCCCTCAAATTTAGACAAAACGGGGCCTGCCCATTAACTCAGTTGTTTAAGTGCCTGCTAAACAAAGCAGTCAGGCTCAAGATGCTCTGGTTCAAACCCTGTTTCTCACTGGAAACCAGAAATCCCCTCAAGGAATCTTCAGGCCACCAAAAAAAAAATTTAGACAAAAATCTCAAGCATAGTACTTCTGGATATGCTTCCTTTTCTACTTTCAACTACATTGCAATTGATGAAAGTAAAGGTTAGAAATATTAAGACTTGCCAAAAGTCATGTAAGTAATAAATGGCAAAATGACAAGAACTTTCTCATTATCAATCCTGCATTCTAAGCAAAAAACCTAGAGATCTTTAAATAGTCTATAGGACAGACAGTCTTACATAACTTAGAAAAGATCGAGAGTATGACGATGACAAAGATACTTGAAGAAGCAAAACTTTAGAAATACATGAAAATTACCTACACTACTGTTAAGAAATTTTTAGCCCCACTCCCATTTTGATAAAAGAATTCTGGGATGGGATCCAAGAATTTATATTTTTAACAAGAAACCACCCCTCCATCAGGTAGTCTATGGGGCATACTTCCTAAAACCCGGCTTAATATACACACACTAGGCTTCGAAAACAGCAGGTCTTGTAGTAAATGTGCCATAGCAGTGATTTTCAAGATTAAAAAAAATCATACTGCCCCACTTAGAAAACTTGTAAAAACTCAAATTGTCCTTTCAGTACAGAAAATCATTTGAAGTGATTTGCAAAGTTCAAGCTTTAATATATACTGCTACAATAAGAATTCAACTTGTAAAATCAGCCCACGTAACACAAGATTAAAAAATCAGACAGGTTTGATATATGATGACAAAAATATGTATGCTAATTAAAAGCTTCACACTTAATGAGAACTGTGCTTTTATTAATGATGCATGGTATTGGCATTCCAGTGAAATAGTAGATCATTTTCCATATTATCCAGTGTATTGTGTTATAGTGAATACTCCAAGGATTAATAAGGTTCCATTATGAAAAAATCAAGTTTAAAAATCATTGTTAGATTACTGAACAAGTGACATCAGTCCTCAAAAGATGAAAATACAGACCATGCTGAAAAGCAAACATTACTGAAGATGAAATTGGCAAAGCAAAGTCAGAAGAGTATTTGCAAATGTTAGATAGCTGTATTTTTGATATTTTGAAAAGATACAAGAGATTTGAAGATGGAAGATGGAATTTATTCCTAAAGCCTACCAGAATTTCTCTTGACATTAGACTCCATATACAATACAGTAAGAGTTCTTATAGATCATACCTATAGTTATTTCAAGGAGTAGACTAAAGGAGAAAGTGTATCTTTATGTATGATTTTTTATGCAAAACTTTCTACTAGACCTAAAAAGGAACAAAACTTGTCTTATACACATAAACCCACCTAGTCAAAATATTAAAATTCATCCTTTTCATTATCTTTCCTGAAAGAAAAGCAAAAAAAGTAATGAACTTTGGAGAACAACTTGAAAACTTGTGCTCTAGATATTAAAGGACAATTTCCTGAAATGCTTCCTCCTTTCTGATTGAACTTAGTTTGATTTTTCTATGAAAATTTGGAGCCTAGTACTTTCACTTGACACCAATCTCTATGGCTTTGTCTTCTGTGTGTGTTCTATTTGTTTTGTTTTGTTTTGTTTTTGAAGAGTCCTAGGTAAGGGAAACTTACCATTGGTCTGATTAGAATATCATAATTTATCCTGTTTCTAGAGATCTTCAGAAATAGAAATAAGATGGACACATAGAGAACAGAAATAATGTGTGCTAGTCAGGATATCAAACACTTCTATAAGTGTCATTTCTTTAAAACTACCCTTCCAAGTAGGCATCTCATTTGACAGCTTAGTCAACATCAGTATCTGTTTGACAGACTAAAAAGGTAAATGTATTTTCCCAAGTGCACATAGCTATAGGTGGCAGATCTAAAATTCAAATCTATGTCTGTCCTGATGAAAGCACATGCATTACTATATTATAAAGATTACTTCGGTTCACTGCTTGACTTTTCAAATAATTTTCACAAATTTACATCATATTTCCAACACTTCTGTAAGCAAGAAAGGCAGATACCATGCTCATTTTTCAGATAAAAACACAGATTCACAAAAATTAATGTATTCAGGTTTATATAGCTAATAATCAGTCAATTGGAGAGTCTAAGTTAGGTGTATTGTTTCCACCTCACACATCAATAACTTTGTGCTTCAAGATGAATTTTTCCCCTAACCACTTCAAACTGATCTTTCTGGACATTTTGATTTTTTCTTAAAATAAAGGACTCGAGCCAATAAGATAGCTCAGTGGACTAAGCACCTGCTTAGGCAAGCTCAGGGAGTAGGGCTGGCTCAGTGTGCTGGCACCACATGCCATGCTGGGCCCACCCCCGGGCACACTGAGCCAGTACCAAGTCCACGCATAGTAGTGCATGCCTATAATCCCAGCATTGGGGAGGCTAAAACTGGAGGATAACTATGAGTCAGAGCTGGGAGATGAGACCCTGTACCAAATACATAATCAATCAAGCAATCTACAACCTGAAAGAATGAAATTTTGAGGAAAAATAATGTAGTTCTTTTTGGAGAAAGCAACTTTATAAGCATCTCAAACAGAGATATTTAAAATAGGAGACTGAATCTCCACAGACTTAGTACTCTTTTTTGTTAGCTTTTCAAACAAAATCATCATAAGGAGATAATGGCAAGGGAATGGAAGGGATTCCTACGACAGGTGAGCAATTCAACTGTCAATGAAACACACTTCACCTTCACTTTTTTAGAAAAAGTTGCTAATTTGGAGATGACACCATATTACTATGGGGTTTTTCCATTATGGTGATTGAGTTATATAGAAAAACTAAATTTGTAGCAGAAGTTAGTACACAAATGTAAGAAAAAAACCGAATATAGTCAAAATAAATACCAAAGTGTTGCTGTGACAAAAAGAAATACCTACTTTGTAGGTGCAATGATTTTCTTTAATTCAACTTTGCATATATTATAGAGCAAATAGCTTAAATCTATTTTTCTTAGAATTGCATTCCAGATTAAGGCTAGCTAAATTAAGTATGGTGCTGCAGAAGGGTTTCGTTTTCTGCTTTTTACTATAGTTAATCAAATCAAGTAATTATTTCTTAGTACTTTAAATTCTTTTTAATAATTCCAAGTGATGAGTGAACTATAAAACATTATCATAGTTATTGGGAAGAGTGAGATTTTTCAGCTTGTAGACAGTTCAACATTGAATTTATTCTGATACCTTAACAAATTTGAAGCTTAATAAATTACAGTTTTAGTGCCTTCTCTACCAGTGAAAGGTTGCAGAATGTCTCTGTAGAAGTCTCTACATATGTAGAATTTAGAAAACTAACTCCCAAGTTCTCACCCATATTGTCTATTATGGAACCCCTCTTGCAAATATCCCCAAATCCCTTTCCCCATTGAAGCTAGCTAGGAAAATATGAGCAATGAGTGATGTCAATTGTGAGATTTGTCTCTACTAATATCCAGAAACTGAGCTTACTGAGGAAAAATTATTCCACTTGGGTATATTGTGTCAATAAAACTTCCTGATTATTGTGGTAGCAAGGTTTCCATGACAATAACAAAATCCTTGACATATTAAATTTACAAGGACAGCAGTTCTTTTTGTTACAAAAGGTTTTAGATTGTAGTTCATAGTAAGTAAGCCCCATTGTTCTGGACTGGGGGGAAGGTAGTACATTATGGCAGGAAGTCATGTTAGAGGATCCTCTTCACCCACAGACAGAACTAAAGGGAAATAGTGGAGCCAGACTCCTAACAACTCCTTTAAGGGCATATGACTAAAAGACTTCAAGTAGACCTCACTTCTAGAAAATTTGCACCACCTCTCAAAAGTGCTGCATGCTGAACCAAGCCTTTAACACGTGTATCTTTGGGGAATATTTATACTAACTGTAGCATGTATCCACTTCTCTTGGGACCTAAACACTGTCCAGAAATATTATTGTATTCTGCAAGTTACCACATTCTGTCATCATGCACAATCATTTCTCAGAACTTCTTTATTTTTCTTGAGCTTCTAGCACTACTTTTGTCTGCTCATTCTCAGTGGATACTCATTCATGCATTATCATGTAACTTTCACAGACCGAAGCTCCCAATTTCCTGTTATAAAATCTAAAATCATATTGTGTCTGTGTCCGTTCTTTCTTGCTTCCTTCTGATTTTACAGTGCAGGAAGTATTCTGCTACCTGTACTCTGGATTACACCCTTGTTCTGCTTTCTCTTATATTAAGCTTTAATCTCAATTTCTCCTAGACCTTTTATGAGCTTTTAAACATAATCTTGTCTCTTCCACTTCAAAATAAATGCCCATTTTATGCCATCCTGTCCTCTAACTATCTAATAATCTCTTGGCTCCCTTTAACAACTTACCAGTCCAATTGTTCAAATACAGCACAACTAATAATTCCATATTTTTCATGTTTATAATATAGTATAAATATAAAAGTGGACATTTTATTGCATGTATTCAATACTTGAATCAAATAGTTGAAATTGTGCCTGCTTGAGTGATGCAGAGTGAACTGTGAAATAATTAATGGTTCCCCTTCACTTCTCTACTTGTTTTTTCAAAATTTGTCTTTATTCATTTGGTATGGTGTCTCACTACACAGCTCAGACTGGTGGCAGTCCTCCTGTCTCAGCCTCCACAGCACTGGGATTACTGGCACGTGCCACCACACCAAGTTTCAGTGATTGGCATGGCACACCCGAGGTTCAGGGCTAGCATGGCATGCAGTACCAGGTATCGAACCAGGCACATGCTTAGGCAGGTGACACTTTCCTATATTTTTGCTTTCTGTTCACCTTTTATTTTTAATTTTGTAAAACTACAATTTTACTGAAAAGTATGAGTATAAAGAACTTTTTCATGAAACGTTTAAGAATTTGTTTTTGTCCCATTTACCCCAAATTTTAATATTGCATCTCCTAGAAACATGGACACTATTCTGCATAATCATGGTACAGCACTCAAAATCAAGAAATTAACATTCACATATTTCTATGATTAATGCAAAGGCCTGCTTTTATGGTTTGCCAGTAGTCACTGTAATGTAGCATCTGGTTTACATGTAAGCTTTTATTTTAGTTTTATGTCCTGGTAGTCCCCTTGAGTCTAGAATACTGCCTCATTTGTCCTTAACTGCCATAACTGACATTCTGGAGTTCATACATAAGTGTTTTGTTGGTATTTATGGAATTCTTTAAGTTTATTAGAGCATACCAGTTACTTTGTAGAATGCTTCTTGAAATTTTCTGATGCTTCTTCATAATTAGGTTAAGGTTATTCATTTTTGCCAAGACTATCACAGAATTAATGCTGTATTCTTTTCATCAATCCTATCAGGTGGAGCCCATTATTGATTTGTCTCCCTTCTAATCATGTTACCTTTGATCCTTAATTAATATTATATCTGCCAGGTTCTTCCACTGTACATTGCTATTCTGTATTCGTAATTATCAAGTATTTGTGAGGAGGAGCTCTAAAGCTATGAAAATATTAGCTATTTGTCAAAGCTTCAATTTCTTCAATCACTTTGTAAAACCTGTTTGAATTCATGGTTGGTTCTGCTATTTGATAGCTTATAGTTTGTTTGTTTTCATGCTGAAATTGTTTGTTTTGGCTGGTGATCTCTTCAAAGTGGCTTTACCTCCTTTTGGCATGTCCTTACCATTTCCTAAGTACTCGTGTCTATTCTATTACAAGACGCTACAGTTTCATCTTATATTTTTTCTTCCCTGTCCTTAGAATCAGATAAGTCTACAAGGAATCTGATAAGTTTTAATGGAATGATATTTAGAACTTAAATTCAAGGAATAAGGTGTCTTTGCTATTGGAATAGGGCTATTTCCAGGTCCTCATAATGAACAGATACAGGAAATATGCTCATGTATTTACACACAAAATATACTTATTTGTATCTACATTAATCTACCTATCAAAAACCACGGCTTCCCATTCTGACCTCCAATTCCAATTTTACACTACAAAAGTCCTTTGTATTTTCTCCATTTTTATATTAGTAACTCACTTCTCTGACAGGGTTAAACCTGGATCCCTTTATCCTAAATACATTTACTCTAGTCATTTCTCAACATATTCTATCTTAACTGCTATCCCCACCCTCCACAAAACAGCTGTCATTAAGTAACCTTTTTACTAAATACAATGAATATTTTTAAAATCTTCATCCTACTTGACTTTAATAGTATTTGGAACAGCAAATGTTATATACTGATAGAAACTCAATTCTTACTGGTTTCTATCATGCTAAAGTCTCTTCATATTCTTCTTACATCAGAGTGATCCCCTCCCACTCTCCTTTGATAGAAACTTCTTCCTCTGCTTGACCTTAAAGGTAAAAGTTAAACAGTCTTAGCCCGCATTCATTTCATGTATTTATCGACCCTCACCCCTTGGTTTCAAGTACCACTTTACTGACTCACAAATTAGGTGTCTGTTCCTAAACTCTCTTCTTAATTTGGACCCACAAATCAATCTGCCTACTTGAAACTTTTACTTGATTTCTTCCAGGCAGCTTGTGTTAAAGCTGAATCCTTGATCTTCCCCAATAAAAAAAGAACCCTCTTTCTCCAGTAGCCCCAGTGCTGGGACTCCAGGCATGTGCCACCATGCCTGATTACAGACCCGGAACCACATGTAGTACTTGGGATAAAACTCAGGGCATTGTGCTTGGTAGGCAGGTTGTTAGCCCATGGAAAGGTCTTCCCAGCTCTCATTCACATTCTTAAAGAGATTAAACCACTTCCTGGAATCTCCTCTTCTTTTTACCCCATTCTATTATATCTAAAGAACCTTTTAATACGTATCAGATTTTTGTCTTACTCTACCTGTCTTTCAACATTTTCCCATTATTATTACAGTAAAGTCTAAAAATGGTAGCAAGGTTTAAAAAACCCTCAATCCTTTGACCTTTGTCCACTTCTATTCCATTTCATATTTTTCTGCTTTGCACATACACTGCTTGAGACACATATTATACATGCAATTTCCTCCATCATCATGCTATGGTCTTAAATTTAAATTTCAATGCCTGGAAGAAGTTCAAATCCTGACATTCCAAAGGCAGATCACTCTGTTATCATTTTTCATTGCACTTTGCTCTGTTCCTCCATGGTATTTTTCTGTTGCTAGTTACACATTCCTCTGAGTGTTTATGCAGTAGATTTCATACTCCAGGAAGGCAGAGGCCATATCTGTCTTTCTTCCTATATTTCTACTGGTTAGCACAATGCTTAACTCAGGGAACACACTTAACAGTTATTTGTGAGTAATATGAATGGATAGAAAATTGGAAAAAAGGCAAGAGGATAGAATGCTGGTCTTCAAATGACAGATATTTATGTAAAAGATAAATATTCCCATCATAAGTTCATATATATTCAAATAGTCAAATACTTTAAGTTTATATAAATATGAACAAACTATTCAAGCCAAACATCAAAGCAACCTGATTGGCTAGCTTCTAATCATTTCACTTTGTGTCACTCAGAAATTGCTTTGTGATTTTGAAACCATTTCTTAACTCAGTTGCTGAAAAATGAAATTGGATTGTATCCTGGACACAGCAGGAAGGCAATTTAAAGAACCTATGAACATTGTTGAAATTATCATGCAAGCTTATTAAATGCAATGTATATTTAAATTGAAAAAAATCTTTATTAAACCTAGATAGGTGAATTTTACAGCTTCCAGCACTAAACTATATTAAGTTTGAGAGTCAAGTTAGATTAATTTCTAATCTTTATGGAAATCATTTTTATTAAAAAGTGGAAAGTTAAGATTTTGACAGTTACAGGGTTTGAATAACTCTAAAAGGGTCATCATTTAAATATGCAGAGGAAGTAAAATCAGAGTGCTTTCATGATAAAGATGATTTGTTTATTTTATATGCTCATTTTTAAAAGCTGTTTTCAGATTTAAGATTGTTAAGAAAAATCTGAAATGTGGTTGAATATATTAAAAACCTAAATAAGAATTTGACTTTCATTACTTTTAGCAGGAGCCAACCAAATAAACCTCAGCTTGGATTTAGCTGCTAAAATTAAAAAGATTAAGGGGATATTTTCACATCTAATATAAATGGTCAACATATTTTTTATTTTTGAATATATTCTATAATTTTCAAGTAACCTTTAGTTTTTATTGTATAAAAAAGTACTTCACATAATGAACTTATTAGTCATTTACACTTCAAACATTTTTTATTCCTTCTTTGTTCCAGATTTTAAGATCTAATTCACAAATCAGATTGTGTATATTTAAGATGTCTAATGTGATGATTTGATAATGCCTATACGTTGTGAAATGAGTATGACAATCAAAATAGTTAATACTCTTCACATACTTTCTATGTGGAGTAAGAGCACTTAAGATTTACTCTCTATGCAAATTTTAAAAGTTTTCATCTTGTTGCAATGTAAAGGACATTTTGGTTTCTTGAGTTGATAATCTAAATGGTGCGTGCCAAGGAGGTGGCTCAGAGCAGAGTGGGAAGGTGGTGTTTCTCTCCTTTAAATTTGTGGATCTTCTGATGTCCTTAAAACTTATAAACTAGACCCCAAAAGATACAACATTTTGACCCTCTAAAACATCAAAAGCATTTCCCTACCTGTTTATTGGTAGTTTGCAAGTGGCTGGGAAGTTGTAATCCATAACTAGTTTTTGAAATACCAAGAGGCATTAACTATTCACACATTCCCTTGCCCCTCTTCTAATAGAGCTCATCTCTACTCTGTGCTGCCCTAAGCTAGTAAAGTGATGGACCCAGTCACCAAGGCTGATGTTAAGCTGTGTCTCGCCTGAGTCTCAGGGCCAGAATGATGCCTACAATTTCAGGATTGTGCTGCAGGCAAAAGAAAAGTTCATTCCACTGAGGCTCAGGGTGCTATCTGGTACCAGGCTAGGACCAGAGGCTCTGTCTCCACCACTTCTACTTGGTGAAAAGCTTCAACATGTGGAGCCCGCTACTAAATTCTGAACCAAAGCCCTGTGTTTCTTTATTTTTCCTTTTATTTTTAATTTATCAGTACATGTTTGCAGTACATAATGATTGCACTCATTGCGGGGGATTGGTACATGTGCACAACACATTTCAATTCTTTTTCCTCTTCCTTCCATTCTTCCTTTATTGGTCAAGCATCAGATTCATTTATCTTGTGAAACCTTACAAAAGTAATGATACCCTATGCAGATTAAAAACCAGACTAATTGATCAAAAACCATAAAATATGTAAGACAGGTATATTAAGTTGTCATACATTTAGGAACAATGTCCATGATGGATTAAGATAACTTTTTTCTTGTTTTTTTTCCTATTACTTGTCCTTTATTTCATACTTTATTTATTTACATATTGTTTTTCATATAAGACAAACTATGTGCTATTTAACTTTGTATGTCTGATTTATTTTGTTTACATATGGTCTCAAGGTGCATCCACTTTCCTACAAGTGATTCAAGGTTATTCTTCTTTGCAGCTGAGTAAAACCTTCTGTGTATAAATATCACATTTTCTTCATGTATTCTTCTGTTGATGGACATGTAGGCTGTTTCCAAGATGTAACTATTATGAATTGTGCTGTTGTAAATATAGGTATGCATACATCATTGCGATATGACGTCTTTAACTCTTTTGTGAAATACCTAGAAAGGGAATAGCTGGGTCAAATAAAATTTCTATTTTTAATTTCTTGCGGAATCGCCATACTGATTTCTATAGGGATTGTATAAGTTTACACTCATATCAACAATGAAAACTTGTTTCTTTTTTCCCACAAATGCTCCAGCATTTATTATTGGCTGCTACCTTTATGGGAGGCCTTCTTTCTGGAGTGAGAGGGAATCTGAGTTTTGTTTTAAGTTGCATCTCCCAAGTGACCAGAGATGTTACACTTTTTTCATGTTTCTATTGTCCATTTGTTTTTGTTCTTCTGAGAAGTACCTATTCATTTCACATTCTACTTTTTTAAGACTTTATATTTGAGAGGTCCATTTTTTAACTCTTTATGTATTCTAGATATTAGTTCTTTGAGAAGTAGCTGTCAAAAAATTTCTGTTCTGTAGGTTGTCTCTTTTTTGTTAGTGATTTCCTTTGCTGTGCAGGAGCTTTTTTATTTTATATGGTCCCATTTCTTTAGTCTTTGTATTATTTCTTACATAACCAGAGTTTTTTGCTCTGAAAATCTTTGCCTACACCTATCCTCAACAATTTTACATATTCTGTCTTCCAGCACATTTTTTCTGTTCTCGTATTTAGATATTTAATTCATTTCTATTTTAATTTAGTGCATGGTGAGAGAAAATGAGTTTAGGTTAAAATTTCAGTATGTGGGTAGCCAGTTGTTCCACTATTATTTGTTAAAAAGTCTGTCTGCTCCAGCAAAGTAATTTAGCCCTTTTATAATAATAATAATAATAATAATAATAATAATAATAATAATAACACTGATGAGTATATCTTGAGTTGCTTCTGGATCTTTTATTCTCTTCCACTGATCTAAAATGCTGGTTTTATTTTTGTCAGTACCATGCTATTTTATCACTACAGCTATGTAGTATAACTTGAAGTCCAGGATTGTGGTATCCCCTGCCTTGCCCTTGTTTTCTTAGCCTACCTATGAGCAGATCTTCTCTGTGCTGATAATCAAGACAAAAAGTCACAAACAAAACAAATCAAAAGACAAAAGGTCATTAAGGTATTAGAAGTTTTGTTATTACATGGATGATTATAATTGCTAACAATAACACAGCACATATGTGCTCAGCAGCTCTGCAAGCACTTTATATGCATTTACTCATTTGATTCTGGCAGAATTCGCATTTTATTTATGAGAAATCAGAGCACAGAAAAATGTATTGGCTTGTCCAAGCTTACATAGCTAATCACCGACGAAAGCCCTAAGATCTCCACCATACAAACCAGGAATATTACTGTGATACTAAAAACAGTGAAGTCAGGAAAAGAACTAATTTATAAGTGGAAATTAAAAGATATATTATAAGTACATTGATTTTATGTTGCTAGTGGCCTACCCATGTAGAAAATAGTAGCATGCTATTTGTGACACTGAGAGATTTCATGTTTGTCTAAATATAGCTACATTATTACATTACTTACACGTGTATTTCTTTCAGTGTAGTATAAGCTTCTTAAAATGTTCCTGCCATGGAACAGGACAGATGTGAAGTCAAATTCTTTATTCCATTATTAATCCTTCGAAAAAGGTAGGGCTAGTTTTAGGAATCATACGAAACACATCTGCTAAAGTTCAAATGACACTAATAACCTTTTAAATGATAAATTAAGAAAAATGCTAAATTAAATGGCAAGAAGCTATGCTTTGAGATGTTACATATGAGAGTATTTTATGCCTTTGTAGTTATAATGATGAGGATTCTGTGGACTTAGGGTTCTTTATATTTCTTTTCTCCTTGTCATATTTATTCATAGGGGTAAATAGAAATGCTGGATGCATGGTCTGCTGGGTAATAATGGCAGTTTTGTAAATATGTATGCATCCCTTACCAAGACTTTGACAGAGAGTTGCTTTCTATGCCATTTTAGTGCCTTGAACACATTAAGGATGCAGCAGTCTACCACAGTTACACAAGTTGGCTCGTGGTTGCTAGTATTAGCTCTCTCATACACTTTATTTAGACTTCACTTTCCAAAGCATGAAGAACCCTTAAAAAGAATGTTGAATGGTGGGATGGGTGAGACAACTCTGTGAGCTCATTTCTATTTAGGATAAATTTTTTAGCCTGCATGAAGTTTCTTTCCAATGAACAGCTTTGGCTACTCCACTCAGTATGCATCAGATGCGTTCTGAGGTTCCATATGTTTTCGAAGTTCTCTCAGTCTGTCATTTGTAGAGCATGGGGGAATGTGGATACTTGTGTGCTAAATGGAGTGGCTTATTGCCTTATAAGAATACCATGTAGAAAATTTCCTTTTACAGTAAGGGAATTGACAAAAATTCATTTTGCAGAGAAAAGAGAGTGTTGTCAGAAATTGTTGAGAAAAAAAATACATCAAGTTAAAAGTCAGGAAATGAAGAAAAATTCTCCTAAGTGCAATTTTAACATTATACATAACTATGACAAGAATGACAAATATTTTATATAAAGAATGGTTTTTCAACTTATTAAGAAACACATTTTAAATAGCCAGTTGAGTGAAGATTAACAATAGCTTTTGTTGCATATAGCAGCTGTATATAGTTAGACTTGCCTTTTTAAGTGGTCACAAACTGTGAATAGATACCAATGCTGCTAAGAAATTCTAAGCTAAAAGCTGTGAATAAAGCAAAACACACTTCCATATGTCTAAACAATCAGTTCCGAGCACATGAACCACTAATAATGATAGATTATGAGCTTCAAAATCTGGTATTTGCTCCTTATGCGTAATGATTCTACAGTGACAATATTTAACCAGTTTGGCCCAGTGATAAGCCCTTGTGGAAAATCTCCAAAGCGCAACATCCTTTGGCATTGGCCATACCACTGGGTAGGCAGGAGTGTTAGATTCATAATCAAAGGATTAAAATGCTGTTTTGGTCTGTGGCCATGAATAAGTAAGGGTTCACTTCATCCTCCAATGTTCCAATTTCTGATCACTAAATCAAGCAAAAGGTGACATCTAGCTTTATAAGGGAATGTTTTATTTAGCAAACAATGAAACAGGATTGATTCCAAAAGAAAAATTCTGTATAGTGAAAAGGTCTACTGACTATTTTATTGCATTCAAAAGTATTAAGTCAAGCTTGGGTTTTTCTGTCTTGTCAGGTTTTTCATATCAATCAAAGAATGGTCAAAGGAAATGTAAAGCCATATGTGATAACCAAGAGCCATGAAAATTTAAACTAAAAGTTATTATAATGCTGGGACTTCAAAAGCTTAATCCTTTGTTACTTTTGTTTTAATCCATCAAGAATTTGAGACTCCAGATTGTATATAGGCTGCAGGGTGGCGATGTCGTTGCTTTTACTGCTGCTTGTGTGTCACTATATGGACAGAGCTCGCTGAAAATTTGTACCTGTTTCAGTCAGATTGTTGTTCTGATGTAAGACAATGTTAAGATCGCAAAAGTATATTGAAGTATCATTGTGATGTTGAAGCTGAGGGATAACTGTCATGACTTTGTCATAGATTTTCTGTGTTAAAATGAAAAAAAAATGAAATGCAGAGACTGGGCATGGTGGCATGCACCTATAATCCCAGCTCTTGGGAGTGGCTGATCACTACAAGTCTGATCTAGTAGTGAGACCCTGAATACCCTGTAGACCCTTCCCTAAAATACACAAAAAATAAAATAAAATGCATATTTTCCCAAACACAATGTATTATTAGTCAGCTTTCTGTCACCGTAACAAACACCTGTGCTAATCAACTTTTTTTTTTGGTGGTACCAGGGATTGAACTCATACCCTTGCGCTTGCCAGGCAAGTGCTTATTCTACTAAACCATCTCTCTGGCCCCATAATCAACTTATAATGAAAATTTCAGCTCACCATGTTTAAGATTTCAGTCTATGATTAATTAGCTGTATTTATTTTGAAACTCTAAGAAGGCAGTACATAATGGCTGCCATGATGGTGGCATGAAATTGTTCATTTCATTGTCAGAGAATTTAAAAAAGAAAGAAAGAGCTAAGGTTCCCACAATCCCCTTGGAAGGCATGCCCACTGTGGCCTAAATCTTCCACTAAGTGCAAACTTTTAAATTTTTCACTGTTTCCCAGTAGCATCAAGTTGAGAACCAACCTTTTAACACACAGGCCTTTAACTGTAGTATACAGGAAATGTAATATATGGTACTTCATGAGACTTCATCTTTGTCATAGCAAGGCACTTGTAAAGATTGAAAGATCTTTTATTGAATTTAATGGCATGTAATACAACATAAATTGTTGGGCATGGGGCTACATATCTACAACCCTGGCTAGTTGGGAAACTAAAGTAGAACTGTAAGTTTGAAGCCAGTCCAGGTAACTTAGCTAGACTCTGTCTCAAAAAATAAAAACTTAAGTTCTGGAGCTGTAGCTCAGTGGTAGATTGTATACACAAAGCTCTGGGTTCATTCCCCAGTACTGCAAAAATAAAACAAAACATATATGATATGTCATCAAATAATACTTTCAAATATTGCTTTTAAGGGTTAAAGGGACCATAAATGCATATGCGTGCACATATGTATCTGTATGCACCTGTGTATTCACCTGTGTTCCATAAAATTAACAGAGACTTATAATAGTCTGAATTTCTAGTATAATATCATCTACTGAGCTATATAGGGAATTGAAAGTAGTAAAATGAAAATGATTCAGACAGCTAGTAAAACAATGTAGACTTTGCAAACTTTATCTCTTAATAAATATGTATTACTCTTGGTTGATTCATAACTTGATTTTAGTATTGAATCTTGTACATATATTGTAAAATATTTTCCAGCCCTTAATCTGGGTTAGCCACTGCCAATTCTACACTTTCCCTCCCAGGCCAGTGTTTTTTGATCTTTTATTAGTCTTATTAGTTATGGGGTGAGTGAATATGTGATAACTTCTTAACATTCTATCAAATTTTACATAAGTAATATTATTTTCTTTTTCAGAATTCACGTAGCAGTACTAACATTTTTACATTAATGAATATTTTATGACTTGATAACCAGATTTAATATTGTGGGGTGCTCAGTATTATCACTGTCCAATACTGGGCAAAGCTGAGATGTCAAGAATAATAGAATTTACTTCACTAGGAAATTTTGTCTAAAGAGTAAATCTCAAAGAAATGGTTCTGACAGAGGCTGTGAAGGATTTATTATTTAATCAAGCTGTTCTTTGTCAGCATGTAACAAAGAAGGGTTCCAGTTTCATCCCAGTTTAATTTATACAAGTACTGTTCATTGTTGACATACATAAAGAAACTTATTAAAAAATGAAATGTCTCAGTAGAACTTTAAAGTGTCTGCTTATATTTTTCATGTTCTTTTCCAATACATTTACACAAAAGAATGCTTATATTTTAGCATTCTGTTGTCATTTTTGTAGACTGTAATGTTAATGTATTTTCAAGCACATAGAAAATATTACACATAGAAGGGAACTATGCATGAAGCAGTATCACAGTGAATATCATTTCTTTCATGTTTATAAATTACACAATTGCCAGCATCTGTTTTCTGTTAGTCTTTCCTCCATGTCAACCCCACAGCTGATTACAGGAATGGCATTGAAAAACTTAGAATTAGTCCAGAAACTGCATTTAAAATAGGATACAATTGCAGAAATGTTGCTGCAGTTCAAAATCAGAAATGCTTATTGTTTAAGATCTGCTGCTCCATTTGCAGTAATTTATTTCTTAGCAGACACCCTTACTCATGAGGATATTGCTTCCCACCTAGACACTTGCAGGGCTGAAACTGTAAATCTCACTAGTGTATGTGGCATCTATTTGTGAAGGCCTTTGTGTTAAGTGCAACACTGTTATATCTTCCCATATTTATTCAATACAGGTACTCTTAACAGTTGTTTCTTACTGATATTTAACTTTGTAAATTATTGTTAAGTATTTCAGTTATGAAATAACATAATGAATGGTGAAAATACTATATTTTAAGTAAAAATTAGTCTTTACATAGCCTTTCCATTAACTTTCATCAATAATGATTTTTTAAATTTATTTATTTTATTTCAAAGAGCAAAAACAAAATCAAAAACAAATAGCAGATACAAAGACAGAAGCAAGATAACATACAATACATATGTTACTAATTTTCAAAACAAGAATAGCAAATTGATAATAGTTGTTCTATTTCCTATTTTTATAAAATCTGTTGCTCAGATTAATAAATATAGTCATGCAAGATTGGACAAATAACTGAATATTAACACTTGCTTTCAATAAACCTTAATTTATTTCTTGTCACTTTTTTACTTTATTTAAAATTTATTTTATCATCTGGGGAGACAGCTCAGTAGAATAAGTGAATAAGTGCTTGCCTGGCAAGTGCACGGTCCTGAGTTCAATCCCTGGTATTGAAAAAAAAAAAAAAAAAGAAAAAGAAAAAGAAAAAGAAAAGAAAGAAAAAATGTGTAAGGGGCGGGGGAGATGGCTCAGTAGAATAAGTCAATAAGTGTTTCCCTGGCAAGCGCAAAGGCCTGAGTTCAATCCCTGGTTCTGCCAAAAAATTATTTTAAAGAGTGTATAATAATAATTGAAAAGACATTAGAAATGGTACACACTTAGCAGACCACCATGAGAGGTGTTCAAGCATGGTTTTTGTATTACACATTGTTGTTCTCGTTGTAGTTGCTTAGATCACAGATATCAGCATTCAGAGTTAGTCAAAGTGAAAATTTTAAGCATTGATTGCTATTTTCAAACACTGATGGGAATTATTAGTACAGTCATCTCAGTCATCTTGTATACCTACTTACATGATTTTCCCCTTCCTTTTTTACTATCCTGTCTTTTCTCTTTTCCCTTTTCTTCATTGTTTAATCCTTATGTTCGATTTCTTTCCATTTTACTATATCTATTATGCTTTTGAGGTTTTATCTATTCTTTCAGGTTCTTATACTAGGGAGACAATACCACATGTGAAAATATCAATAATTATTTTAATTATACATATTATTGGGAGTGAACTGTGATGATTTAATACATATATACAATGTGTAATACTCAAGGTAGCTAGTATTTGAGCTCATCTTTGAGTATCTTAAATTTGATCATTTTCCTATACATTTTTAGACTTTTCCAAATATACTTACAAAGTCTATAAAATGTATTGTATTTGGCATGTGTTTAACATTCATATGAGTGATTTCCTTTCTTCTTTCATCATGTTTTTAAGGATTAATCATACTGAGGCATTTGTCTCTACATTATTCAAGTTAATTTATGTATTTTTTACTACATGAATATACTAACATATATTAGACATTTTCTTACTAATGGACATTGATGTTAGGACCTATAAACAACTAACGTACACTTCAAATGTTTCTTGTGCTCTTAAAATCATAAATCCATATGGATTTTATGATCAGATTTTAAGCTCTATGAAAAATGAAAGGACTTTAACTAAAACTTCCTTGAATTTATAGAATTCAGAGTAGAAAACTGGCATTCTAATGCTATTGAGGTTTGTGAGTCATGAACACAAAACAATATACCTCTTCAATAATCAGATTGTTATATGTGTTCTTAAAAGTTTTAAATTTTTATTCAGAAGTACTTTGAAATGTATTTTTATATGTACTGTTATTGTGAATGGAAGTCTTTTTAAAAATTTTGTGTTCTAATTGCCCATCTTTGATATATAGACATGCTAACCTTTTTAAACTTTATATCTAGCAGTGTTATCCTCCTTTTTAGTTTTCATAAATGACCTGTGTGTTCAATTTTGTCTGTCAATTCCCAAGCATTTTACAGTTTATATTTTTGGTTAATTGTTGTGCTAGCTAAGATCTGTTGTAGAACACTGAATTAGAAGTAGCAAATAATTCTGGTATCATACTTCATCTCACTTTACTGAGAATACCCCTAATTTTGTATAACTAGGTAAAATGCTTACTCCAGGATTTTGATAAATAACTTTATCATATTCAATAAGTCCCCTTTTAGTCCTATTTTGGTATGAGATTATGATGGATTAACTAATGGTCAACTTGTAACTCCTAGCTGAACTGGATCAGCTGTGTGGAAGGCCCACCTGAGCATTGTGGCCAGCAGCATAAAAGGAGAACCATAGGGAAAGGTGGTGTGCTGTTGATTCTCCTATAGAACCTTATTATTCTGGTATTCCTGATAGGAACTCAGCTGTTTCCATCAGCAGAGCAGTTCCGATACTAGCTGTAGTTGAGGATGGCTGTGGTTCTTTTCAGGGAAATTCTGTTCCTTACTTTGATTATACCATCCTCAGATCCCTCAGCTTGTTGGCATAGATCCTTTATCCCACTGGCACAGACATTCTGCTTCAACCATTGACCTTTAAGCCATCCTTGTGCAGATCCTTGATAGGGACTTGCATGAGACATTGTCATAGGCTCTAGGCCTCCACTTGGACTCACACAGGGCACTGCCATAGGTTCTAGCCCCTCAACTGAATGCTTCGAGTCTCTAATTCATGACTAGGTTGCTTTCCCACTCCTGTAAGGTATGAGACATCACAATTTCTGACTTGAAATTATACTACAAAGCTACTATGATAAAATAGGCATGGTACTCACAACAGAACATACCTGAGGATCAATGGAAGAGAATAAGATATGCAGACACAACAACAAACACACTCATCCACCTTATCTTTGAAAAAGGGGCCAAACATGTACACTGGAAGAAATATAGCCTTTTTAATAAATGGTGCTGGAAAATTGGCTTTCCACATGCCAAAAACTGAAACAAGACCCAGGTCTATAACCATTCACTAAACTAAAGTAAAAATGAATTAAATATCTAAACACTAAAACAAAAACACTAAATCTCATAGAGCAGAATATAGGTAAAAATCTTGAAGATATAGGGGTAGGCAGAGTTCATGAACAACAACTAAACTGCATGTGAAATACTTCAAAGAATCAACATCTCAAATTTCATCTTATTGAAAAATTTTTGCACGTCAAAAGAAATAACAAAGAGAGTGAAAATACCCCATAAATCAAGAAAAAATCTTAATCAATAGTCACCCAGACAAAGGGCTTCTATCTAGAACACATAAAGAACTAAAACAATTCAAATACCCAATACAAAAATGGACATTTGAGAGGAATACACAACTTCTCAGAGGAAGAAATACAAATGACAAATAAATATATGAAAAAATGTTCAGTATCATTTGTCATTTGAAAAATGCAAAGTAAAATAACACTGAGATACCATCTCACCCCAGAAAGAATGGCTATCATCAAGAAGTCAACAAATAACAAATGTTGGAGGGGCTGTGAGAAAGTACAAACCCTTCTCCACTATTGGTGAGAGTGCAGACTTGTACAACCACTACAGAAATCACTATGAAGAGTCAGTCCATAAAAGTCTAGGATTGGAGGTCCTATCCTTGCCAGCTATTCCTCTCGTAGGTATTTTTCCAAAAGAACTGAAATCATCGTATCACAGCAATATAGGTGCACCTATGTTTATAGCAGCACAATTTGTCATAGCTAACTCTTGGAAATAACCCAAAGGCCCATCAATTGAGGAATGGATAAAAAGGTAGGGTATTTTTACACAATGGAGTTTTATTCAGGTATGAAAAATGTAAATTCAAGGCTTTTGTAGATAAATGCATTCAAATAGAGACTGTGTTTGTAAGTAAGAGCAGATCCACATGTATAAACATTGTACTGTATTGCTGGTGTGAGAATATGAAAGAGTAAATAAAATTAGAAAGGTACAATAGATACTGTGAAAAGGAAAGAATTTAGTCAAGGGGAAGGAAAAACTGGGATGAGAAAAAAGACCAAAAAAAGAAGAGGAAAAGATATATTTAGGTATACATGCAATTTTGAAAATTGTACTGCCAATTTCTGAGGTTTTTTGAAAAGAGTAGTTAATGCTTATTTTTTTAATTTTTATTCTTTTTCTTCCTTTTGAAATCCTTACAACTTTTTGGTCATTGTTTTCTTTTGTTTTGTCTTGTTTTTTCTTTAAACCAATCTTGCATGTCTATATCCTATAACCTAAACAATGAATTTGGAGATAGCATCATGCAATACAGCAACCATTATTGAATTCCTATTACTCTGTTTAGTGAAATTTTGTACTGTTTCTAATGCTACTTTTTCCTATTACCACTTTGTATCCTTTAAAAGAGAAAAAAAATAAAAATTCTGGCTAAATCAGAGATTCTACCATAAATGGAAATAAATTTTACATAGTGTTCTTTCTGCATATACAATTACAGTATTTCTGTTATTATGAAAAGAATTCAAGTAAAAGAATTCAATTCTGAATTACACTGATTTTTTCTACAGTTAAACCATCTTAGCATTCTTATTTATTTGGTTTTGATTTCTATTTTGCAGCACCTGTAAATGTGTGACTATGTGTGTGTGTTTATTTGATGTTCAGTTATTTTATTGAATATTTTATATACATGTTTGCAGATGAGATTAACCTATTTTGTTCCTACCCTACTTAGGAATTAATGACTCAGAAAGCTTCATTCATTTTTTATTCTGTGGTATACTTTTTTCCCATAATTTTATTGATAAACAAATAGCAATGAGATGGTTTCAAATCAAATTGGTAGGACAGTTTCAATAATTCACACATTGCATACATTCTTTCTAGTGGTTAATTGCTGTACAAAATGCGGACATGATATCCTATTTACAAACAACATTAGAACAAATCACTCTATTCATTAAGAGAATGTAACTATATATCTATCCTAACCACTTTGAATAAACAGATACAAAATGGACATTCATCTGTATCCTCTTTTTTTGTTAAGTTCCGTTATTTGAATATTATAGGTGTGTAAACTTAGTAAAATATTCTAAAAGAGTCCAGTAGCCCATAATAGTATTGGGTCTTCCGCTTCACTGGCAAAGTCAGAAATTGTTGACCTGAGTCCCCTATAGCTCAACACAACAGCATGGCTTTACTTCTTATATTATGTTTTTATACTTTTCTGCTGGATGGTTAAGACCAAGGAAAAGCAGGAACTATGCAACAAGAGTTGTAGCTTTTGGGTCTGATAAGGTCAGTGAAATCCCCTCATGATTTATCCTGAGATCCTGTACCTCAGATTGTAGAACCTTTGTCAGTGTCAGCCATATGGATGAGTCACGGCCATTGCTTGGCCAATGTGCTCTCTGTGAAATCCTGAGAGAGTGTTTTCTCTCCCTGTGACTCTCCTTAGGCCCACTCTGTGTCATCGATCACTTTCCTCTTTGGCCTCATAATCTTCTTGATCAGAAAATTTGGGACACTACCGAGTTACATGACGTTACAGTACAAGTTCTCATATGTCCTGAGTCTTAATTGACCTTAGAAGACTAGGGCCAAAATGTTGGCTTTCCTTGCAGCCCTCCTTTTTCTCTAATTTTGGTCTGTAAACTTAGGTTGTTAACCATCCAGAAGACAAGCTTATTGTTATTACCATACAACTTAGGCTGTTGACCTTAACCTCACTATCTGTCTGCATATCAAACATCTTAGGCATAATATGGAACAGGTACTTTAAAAGAGAGATTATCCTTTCAGAATTTGGCAAGATATACCTGTAAAGCCATCTTGGCTATTTTCAATGTCTTTAATGTTTATTTATGTTTTTCTATTTCTTCTCAAGTCTATCTTTTTTTTTTTAGTATCAGGTATTGAACTCAGGACCTTGTACTTACCAGGCAAGCACTTATTCTACTGAGCTATCTCCCCAGCCCTAATTCATCTGTTTTTAGAAATATGTTTCATTTACAGTTTCATACGTTTTAGCATAAAGCTCATAGTATTCTTTTAATCAACCTTAAATTTTAATCCTGTACATTTATTTGTATTTTGCTTTTTCTTGCCAAAATTTTGTTTCATTACTCCCATTAAATATACAATTTTGATTTTGTTGATATTCACTATTGTTTGCCTAACTTCATTAAACTTGGTCTTACCTTAATTGTTTTTCTGTGTTCCCATTTGGGGAGTGATTTTTCAAAACATTTGAGTTTGACATTTTTCTCAATGAATTTTAGGAGTTTTTCATGAAATATGCTTTAGACTGTAAATTTGTTCTACATTATTAAACTGCATCTTATGTGTCTTATAAGTAGCATTTTATTTATTCTCAATATATTTTTAAATGTAATCAATTAATTATTTCAAAATGTTTTCTTTTTAAAAATGTCTTTCTTGTGCTTGTTTAAGCAGTACATACATTAAGAACACCTTTCTGGAATTTTTATTTTGTTATCTTTTTTTGTCTATTGATTTCTAATTTTGTCATATTTTGCTACAACTGCGTTATTCATATGATGTGGGATCTTTCCCACTTGTTGAGCAGCGCTTTGTGGTCCAATCTCTTTAGTTTTAGTGGTGTTTGAACAGAATGTATATTGTACAGTCATTGCTTTAGGGTTGAGTAAATATCCATTATATTAAAAATATTAATTGTTCTATTTAATTTTTCTACATTTCCAATATTTTTTTTGTGGAACCGGAGTTTGAACTCAGACCCTTGCCCTTGCTAGGGAAGTGCTTATTCCACCGAGCCATCTCCCCAGCATTTTCCAATAATTTTATTAATTATTGTAAATTTTTTTTTCTTTACTATATGTTTGTCAGGTTCAATTTATGTTTTCAAGTTACATTTTCATATAAGGTCTGTTTTGTCATATCTTCTTAGTGATTTTTGCCTTTAATCATTGTATAATAACTTTTTACACATAATAATACTTTATGCCATGCTGGCTACTTCATCTGATAATATAGTAACGTTAAATTTTTCTTAGCTGTTATCTATCTATTGTGCTTTTTCTTTCCTCAGTAATTTTCCTCTGTTAGTCAGTTTTTAACACACTCCTTCTTAGCAGAGAAAATGTGCTAGGCTTGCCTTTTCAATCAATTCCAGACTTTCTTTGAAATTTCAAGTTCAGTTGGTTTTTATTTAGTGGGATTACTTATGTTGAATTTATATTTTATCATATTTTATGTCTCTTATTACCAATATTTTTTCCTATGGTTTTTCTTCCCTTTCTTCCTTTTCTTGGTTTAATTGATTATCTTTGTTCTTTTCCCCTTTTTATATATCAATATATCTATTTTGCTATTCTTTTGTTGTTATGTTTACATTTTAAATATTTTATTAAAATTATACAGAGTTCCAGAAAAGATTCAAACTTACACATCTCAGTAGTTTATCAAACTCTGAAATGTCTGTTAATCACCACACATGTAAAAATAATAGCAACTACCCTCAGAAGGCCCCTCTGTGCCATCTCCCAATTTCCTTCCACTTTCTTTCCCAGGTAACTACCCAAATTTCTAATACATGCCTGGTTTCTGATAATTTTAATGAAATCTTACAAATGTGTGTTTGTGTGTGTAATTTATTTCATTTAACATTACTTTTTGATACTGCATAATTAAATGTTTCTATAAAGCATTCATTTTCATTAAAATGTATCATTGTTTCAAATGATAGCTGCAATTCTTAATTAATTTCAATGATAATGAATATTTGTGATGTTTTCATTAGTGTCTAGGACATACTAATTCTGCAGTGAACACTTATGGGAATATTGTCTGGCTAGCAATCTGTTGAGAAAACAATAAAAAGTGAAAATGCTGAGTCACAGAGTATATATATGTAACTTTAGAAGATAATTGTAAACGGTTTTCAAAAGCCATCATATAGGGGCTGGGGAGATAGCTCAGTGGAATAAGCGCTTGCTTGGCAAGCACAAGGGCCTGAGTTCAATTCCTTGTTCCGCAAAAAAAAAAAAAAAAAATTACAAAAGCCATCATACAATTTACACAACCACTTGTGATATATGAGATTTCATATTACTTCACATTAGCACCAATACTTACTACTGTTACTGTCAGTCATTTAAATCTTACCCATTGTTGTGGGTATGCCCTGGTGTTTCACCATTATTTTAGTTTGTGCTTCCCTATGATATGATGAATCTAAACACTTTTCCATCTGTGTTTGATCATTTATATTTTCTATTTTATATAGTTCCTGGTTAGGTCTCTTGCATATTTTTCTAACAGCTCATGTGTCTTATTATCAGTTTGAAAGAGTTCTTTCTATATTCCAAATATAAGCTCTTTTTTCAGTTATTAGTACTGTAGATATATTCTACAGCTCAGTAGGATGCCTCTTCTCTGCCTTTTGAAAAGTTGTCCTTAATATCTATGTCATCCAATTCATTACTTTTTATATTTAGAATTTTTGAGTATACTTTATACTTTTCTCTGCCCTAATATCAGAAAATTACTTTCTTATGCTTTGTTCGTGAATTTGCCATCAGTTGCAGTACAGCTCACCTGTCATACTACTTTCTTTAGCTAATCAGAATTCACACATATGCACACACACAAAAAAAATACACATTTGCACACACAAATCTGTTAAGGTAGATTGGTAATGTATTGAATCTATGGAATAATCTGTGGAAAACCGGAATTATTCCAAATTGAGTTTTCTAAACCATAAACATAACACCATTTTCCAGGTCATTCTTAATTTCTTTCATAAACTTTTAAATTTTTAGTATGTCTTGAACATATATTGTTAGATTTTTCTGGTGTCATGGTAAAATTTTAAATAGCATTTTTAAGGGCTGGGGATACAGCTCAGAGGCATAAGTACCTGCCTGGCAAGCCCAAGGTCCTGAACTCAATCCCCAGTGCTGCAAAAAATAAATAAATAAATAGCATTTTAAATTTTTTCTCATTGTATGTTGATGTTACATAGATGTGTATATTAGCCTAGTATCTAGATGTCTTCCTAAATTCATATATTAATTTAAAAATTATATATATTGATTATTTTGAGGCTTTGCACATCATTTCATTCTGTTAATGTCTCTACATTGTTTATGTTACTTCACTTACTGGAACCTTCAGAATTAAGTTGCATAGAAATAATAATATGGGAGTCTTCTCAGTCTTAATAAGAAGTTTTCAACACCACATACTAAATGTTTGCTCTGGGCATTTTTCAGCCAATTTTTACAAGATTGAAAGCTTGATTTAGTCTTTGTTTGATGTAACTTATTATCATAAATAAATGTTTTGTATTTTATCAAATAGTTTCCATATATTTATATGGAGACCCATATGAGTTTTCTTTTACCTCATATATGTTCAAAATTATATTGACTCATTTTCAAATATTAAATCATTATTGTATTCCTGAAATAAACACAAATTTCTTATGATACTGATTTTTCCTGTATAATACTGAATTTTCCATATCAATTTTGTTCAGAATTTTTGTATCAGTATATGTGAGATTGGTCCATACTTTTTTCTCATAACATGCTCATTGGAGTTATATATCTGGGTTATGTTGATCTTATAAAGCCAATTGTAAGCATTTCTTTTTCTATTACTGGAAAATGTTAATTCAGTTTTTCTTCTTTAAAATGTTGGTATATTTACAAGTGCAGTTATCTGAGCCTGGAAGGTTTATGAGAATACTCTCCATTTTGTTTGAAAGCTATTTATGAAAACTATTCTGTTTTCCATTCTTTCCTATATTGTTAACATTTAAGTCGTGTGTTTCTAGGAATTGTTCATTTCATCAAATTTTTCAGATACATTAATGAAAAGTCAATTGCAGCATCTCTCTTTTTTTTTTTGTGGAACTGGGAATTGAATTCAGGCCCTTGCACTTGCAAGGCAAGTGCTTATTCTACTCAGCTATCTCCCTAGCTCTAAAAAGTCACTTGCAATATCCATCGAGATGTCATCTTTTTATTAAAATTTTGATCATAAAATATTGTACATTTTCTTCTTAATCAGTTCTCATAGGGATCTTTCAGTTTTGTTGATCTGTGAAAAATAATGAATTATTGTGTTTAGGGGGCCAAGGATATAGCTCAGTGGCCTAAGTGCCTGCCTGAGAAGTGCAAGGTCCTGAGTTTGACTCCCAATAACAAAAACAAAAGAGATTCAGGATGAATTACTGGCTTTATTCACAATATTTGTTCTTAATACTTTCTGCACTTATAACTATTATTTCCTTCTACTTTCTTTAAGTTTGTTTTGCTTTTCTTTATTTAATCTCTCAGAATGAATACTTAGATTGTTATGCTTGGACTGGTTTTCCTTGCTGTAGTATAAAATTTCCTATACACATGAATTTAGTTACATACATACATTTTTATATGTGGTACTTTTATTTTCTTTCATTTCAAACTATTTAAATTTCATGATGATTTCTTCATTTTATAGTTTATTCAGAAATGTGTTTTTGACTTTCAAACACATGTCAATTTTAGCATCATCTTCTGTTCCTAATTTGAAGTTGTAGTAGGAAGAAAGCATGCTATATATGATTTTAGTACTTTAAAATGCTTTTTGAGATTTGTTTCATAGCCCAGATATGGTTAATTTATAAATGTTATACAGGTGTTTGAAAATTATGTGGACTTTGTATTTACTTGTTGCATTGTTCTCTATGTCACTTACATCAAATCTATTAATTATTTGAGACAAAACGCTGTGGCTTTTCTGTTCTTTTCTTATTGTAATGAGAGAAGTGAGCTAGTAAAGTATTTGACTATGGTTTTGAATTTGTTCTCTATTTTTCCTTTTTTGTGCCTTCCATTTTATTTTACATATTTGTTGAAAATATGTTAGCCACTATCTACTCAAATGTTTTTTCTGTCCCCTGAGACTTACATCAACCCTGCTTCTGAGTTTTTGTAGTTTCTACTGCCATAATTGGTAGACGCTACAAGAAGACATCCATGAATTTCAGAACCATATCTCTTTGCTTCCTTTTTCTCCTGGGAACTTGGCGCAGTAATTTGTCACTATCTTGTGAACCAGAATATCTTTCAAAATAGGAAAGACAGTGTATGTTATCCATATTTTCTAGTTCTACTCAGGAGGGAATAATAAAAACTACTTTGGCCTATATTACTAGAATCAGAATTCCACCTTTAAGTTTTATATGCATACTTGACAAAATATCTCTTACCTAACTACTTAATAATACAAGGCTTTGCAAATATTTAATTAAAGGTGCTCCATCTTGCATATTGTTACTAGATAAATTTTGGTTCTACTATTATCTAACTCTTGTCTGTTAATTATTATTATTCTTACTTTTTAAAATATAGCCAATGCTTCCTTGCCATCTCTCTGGGCTAGTGTGCAGAGTTTGGCACTATTTACCCAAGATTATAGCCTTTCTAGGGACCTGCCTTTCTTCAGAAATGGACCCAAGATCCCAACTCTTTTCTCTGTGGAAATAAATACACAAGCCCCTAGTCATTATTAGTTCTGATCACCCTCAAGGCTGCCAGAGGATTGACTCATATGCTTACTTCTGTGGCTCTTAGAATATGCTCTGCCTCTGGCACTTGAGGATTTCTTTTTTGTGAGCTATGACATGCATTCTAAAAATTGTTTCATTATATCCAACATTTCTAAGGGTTTATATTGAGGTAGTTTAAGAATAGCCTCACCTGCCACTTTGCTGATAGTATTCATCTAGCCTTATTATTTTTAGGCAAAACCCAGAAAGATATATGCCTCCATATCAAAGATTTATAATTATACAAAGCAACATACAAAAAGTGTTTGCTTCTAATTGTTTTAGTCAGTTCTGACTTGAGCAGTTTGTTTTGTTTTTTGACTAATTAGTTCCCTGATCTTAGAAAGACCCTTTCAGTTCAAGTTTTAGCATATTGGGAAGAATACGCCCCTTTAATAGCATAAAAGTAGAATTATTATCATAAATTCACTATAAGAACCAAAATTATAAATTATAAATCAGCTGGGTTTTATAACTACCACTTTATCAGTACAGCTCTTCCTATAACCACCAACGATTTCAGTAGAACAGGTTAAGTAGGCTGTATACTTTAATCAACCAAGAGTCATTTTATGTGCTTTACCAAATGCAGATATTGATTGTGTGATCAGAGAAACCAGTTGATTACTGTCATTGGTAGCTTAGTTTTTGTATATTATGAATTGTGTCAGAAATGTATTATCTTTCTAATCCCTTTCTTGACTTAACTTAGGGGGCTATTTTCCTGAGTTCATAAAATCCCTCAAATATTATCTGTGGTCTTAATGCATTTTTAGGGAAACTTCCTTGGCATCTACTGGAGATTCATTTCATTTCAGATTTCATGGTCACTTTTCTGAATCTGTATTACATGACTTCTCAACATTTTGAATTACATGGAGGCCAGGGAGATGGCTCAGTAGAATAGGTGCTTGCCTGGCAAGCGCAAGGCCCTGAGTTCAATCCCTGGTTCCGAAAAAAAATTTTTTTTCAATTACAGTTTATGCCTTTCTTTTTGAAAAAATACCCTCTTCGAAATGTGGCTACATCATAATCTCATTGGGGTTACTCCTATCACTCATATTTATCTCCTTCCCAGTGTCCTTTCTTGGTGACTTTTTCTGTTTGATCTTTTAAATTTTTAATCAACAATTAATAATTGTATATATTTATAGTAAAATATCTAGTTTTCAAATCCATGAATATTTCAGGATATATTCTTTAGGATGCCAACCAGTTCTCTGCATTTAAATGCTATCTATATGTTAAACACTGAATTTTCTACCTTCATCCCAAGCTCTTCATAAGAGAGAGAGAGAGAGAGAGAGAGAGAGAGAGAGAGAGAGAGAGATTAATTTGATTAATAATGCACCATTGTTCTTCCCCCAGCCTTTTCCATTCCATTAAGAGCAAAATTTTACTTCCCTTTATTCTTTCCCCATAGCCTATCTTGAGTAAGTTCTGTTGGTTTTACCTCTAGAAATATATCTTAAGGCCTGGCAAGATAGCTCAGTGGTCTAAAGCGCCTGCTTAGGCAAGCTTAAGAAAGCTCAGTGACTGTCTGTGGTTCAATCCCTTGCACCACATGCCCTGCCAGCCCCGGCCCTAGGGCAGGCTGAGCTGGCTAAAAAATAAAAGAAATATATCTTAAATCTGTCTAATAACCCTTAGAGTTGTAACTATTAAGCAAAGATAAAGCAAGCATTGATAAATTATCCACAGGTACATAGCTCTTAAACAGAGGTATCTAGCATATAATTATCACCGCTTAAAATTTATTATTCTTTTAATCATTCCACAACCTACAAAGAATATTTGTGAATAGACTAATGTAGATTATAATACACTCCATAACAATAGTATTATCAGAAAAAAAGCTTGTCACTCACTGAAAAGTTACTCTGCTATTACAGAATTTCTTAATATCATTGCATCTCAATGCCTCTTAATATATAAAAGCAGTTTCAGAATTCGAAACAGACAACTGAACTTCTGGAACACTCTTTTTCTCTAAGGACACATGACCATTAAACCCCAGGCTTATTCAGTTCTTTCAATATTCCATTTCTCCTCTCCCTTAAGTAAATTAAATAAATAAAGAGACTTGTCAATCTTTAATTTTGGTTTCTCCGCTGACATTATTTTAATATTCAACATTTCTCCTCAAAAAGTCAAAGGGACAAAGGAGAGAACTTCTGCAGAGTCAGTACCCACAATAATTATATTGGAAAAATACTGAATAACACTTCAGGTTAAGTAGGCAGTATACTTTAATCAACCAAGAGTCATTTTATGTGCTTTACCAAATGCAGATATTGATTGTGTGATCAGAGAAACCAGTTGATTACTGTCATTGGTAGCTTAGTTTTTCTATATTATGAATTGTGTCAGAAATGTATTATCTTTCTAATCCCTTTCTTGACTTAACTTAGGTGGCCATTTTCCTGAGTTCATAAAATCCCTCAAATATTATCTGTGGTCTTAATGCACTTTTAGGGAAATTTCCTTGGCATCTACTGGAGATTCATTACATTTCTGATGCTTGAAGGCCATTAACATTCTGTGACTCAAAATAAATTTCGTTTAGAGTTTATTTTATACATGAAGAATTTACCCTTTACATTGTTCCTTATATATTCACTTAAGTGCTAGAGTTCTTCTGGACATTTTAATTTGTGTGTGTGTGTGTGTGTGTGTGTGTGTGTGTGTGTGTGTGTGTATGGAACCAAAGATTGAACTTAGGCCCTTGTGCTTGCTAAGGAAGTGCTTAATGTACTAAGCCATCTCCCCACTCCCTGTAGTTTGCTTTTATATAATATTCATAAATATTTAATATATTGACTAGGAAATTTGTCAACTCCCATGTCTTTTGGAAAGAATGGATGCTGCTTCCAACAAAATATATTAATCAATGTTCTTTGAATTCTCCACAGAACTCTGTACCATGGAGTGTGGTAGCCATGGGGTGTGCTCAAGAGGAATTTGCCAATGTGAAGAAGGATGGGTAGGACCAACATGTGAGGAACGCTCTTGTCATTCTCACTGTGCTGAACACGGCCAATGCAAAGATGGAAAATGTGAGTGTAGCCCCGGATGGGAGGGCGACCACTGCACTATCGGTAAGTACCACCACATTTTGTACAATATAAATTGGACTAATTGAAGCAATAAGAGTATAGGGAGCTGATTGCAGGCTTTTAGTAGAATTTGAGTTTGGACAAGTAAAGGAGTGTTGGCTACAAATTTTAAAGAAGAGTAAATCACTTCTCAGCCTTTTTGCTAAGATCAAGTGTAAAGAACTGTGTGTTAGGAAGTTTTTTCTTTCATTGATAATAACCTACTTATTTTTGTGTGTCATTTCCTTTCTCATTACTTTGGTATTCTTTATGTTTTCTACTTTCAAGTGCTTTAAATTTCTCAAATGAAAGATGAGTCATTGAAATAGTGTCATTAGTTAATAAGAGAAGTGCTTTTGTTGTGAAGGTAATATTCACTGCCCATTCTTTCTTCTGCAAAGTATAGGTTGTTTCAGTTGAAAACACTTAGAGGCAATTTCATTAAATGAGACTACTTCAACAGGGTCCATTTGATATCATTACAGGCTTTCTTTAATATATAAGAAGAAGGCATTCCTGACCTATCAGTAGAATCTCTGTATTGAATTGTTTATCTTTGTTTAGAAGTGTGGAATTTGTACTGAAACATCCACTCTCTCACATCCCTTGTTAATTCCACAAAGTTAAGGATACTGTCTAAGAGAAGTCTTCAGCTCTGAAAAGCCTATGTAATAATTTTTTCTACCATGTGATCTTCATACTATAAAAGACTTTTGTAATGATTAAGATTCCCACTGTAAAATTCTTTCTTTAGCAAATGAAATCCCTAAATACACAGCTACCACA
Source organism: Octodon degus (assembly GCF_000260255.1). Classification (NCBI taxonomy): domain Eukaryota; kingdom Metazoa; phylum Chordata; class Mammalia; order Rodentia; family Octodontidae; genus Octodon; species Octodon degus. The sequence continues at coordinate 1,508,193 of NW_004524827.1, read as the reverse complement.
AAAATGTCACATGTTTATACAGAGAGACACATAGAGTTGCCATTGTTTAACAAAGGAAAATGGGTCACAGTGTTCAGTGACATTCCATGACTAGACAAAAGAAATTGACACAGAACGAAGGCAAGAGTGGGCTTCTGAACACACAATTCATTGTTTGTGGGGCTTTTCCCCAACAGACTCTACTACGGCTTTCACTTTTAGTTGAACTATTTTGTTACAATGGCTGGGACCTGCCAAATAATGTATGGCATATATAAAATACAATCTTAATAAACTATATTATTACTCTACTAAGGTACTGTAAGTCTTATTCTATGACTATGGAAAATATTTAAAGTTCATTAAAAAGGTGGTGGGGGTGAGATTAAGATACAGCTTAAGTAATTACATTCCTGTACTACAGTAAGTTTATGGCCTTTACATAAGAAGATTTAAATATTGTGATGATTAACAAAGGTGGTTACTCCAGAACTCCCTTCTAAAGATATTACTAATAAGAAGTTGAAGCTGCTGTTTCACAGAAATTATTACTGAAATGCAAAATGCAGTTCTTATATTTTTAGTGAAATATGACACTTTTTAGGCAGCCTAATAAGAGTTTCTTGCAGAAAGACCATTAATATCTTTCCCACAGAAAATATTATTCACAAACTGTGCAAACCAGTGTACCAACTTTTGAGCTGCAGGCATTTCAACAGTTCACAGTTTGCTGTTCTGCTCCCAGGCTGCAGATGGCAAACCATTAATACATGTTGTATGGTTATAGTTTCCCAGAAATTCATTCAATCATTCTTTTCTCCCCTTTTTAGCTCACTACTTAGATGCTGTTCGAGGTAAGACTTTTCTCATCTCCCTACTCATCTCTTGGCACATTCAGTTACCATTCAACAGATGCTAACTCAGAACTATTGGTAGAAAGAATAAGACATTTTAGAAGCAAGTGTAAAGGTAGGCTACTGTCATTAACAGTGGATGAAAGGCATTTACTTGTTTGCAATACATAATGATTACATTCATCATGGAGAATAGGTACTGTCCATGTACTTAGGAAAATGAAAATTTTTTAATTCACTGAGATATTGAGATTTCCTCATAACTGTATTCTCCAGCTATTCCTTAGAATTCTAAAAGTCTAAATCTGATATGTATTAATTCTTCAACATTTGCTGAGCATTTCTATGATTATTATTATTATAGGCATCACACTATGCTCATTTCTGTTAGAGATACCAGAGAAAAGTAAAAATTTCAATCTTTAGCTCTCAGATCAATAATAATCTTGAAATGCTATACAGACACAATGCAATTGTAGCACATTTCTAAAGTACCAAATGAGAAAATACTTAATGGTAAGGTCTTAACTGTATACCAATATAGCTAAGTTTTGAAACAATATATCACACACAAAATAAGTCTGCACAGGCTAGTAGTTAGGGGAACTTCCTCCTCATAGAAACTGTTATGGTTTTTCAACTTACTAGACATAAGCAGATACATCACCAAACATCCAGTTTTGATTGAGATGTGGAGATATGTGTTTTGAAAAGAAACAGAAAACATTTCTTGTCCCCACCACAGTTTCATCCTACCTGAACCAGAAGTTGGGAATTGGGGGTAGCATTAATAATGCTTAATTGGCTCTCTAAGGAAAAGCTTTGCAAAAGAAGAGATAACAAGTTCCCTGGAAAGGTTCTGCCAGTAAGCAAACCTTCTTCCATTTATTCAGCAACCCAACTGAATGGAACCCAGATGATTAAATGCTTCCCCATAGACAGACACATCATTGTGGCCAGATCTTTATCTGATGTCTCTGTGACTGTTACTCTCTGCTGTCATTTCAGATGGATGCCCAGGGCTCTGCTTTGGAAATGGGAGATGTACACTGGATCAAAATGGTTGGCACTGTGTGTGTCAGGTGGGTTGGAGTGGGACGGGCTGCAATATTGTCATGGAAATGCTTTGTGGAGACAACTTGGACAATGATGGAGGTGAGTCATTTATATAATATTTGTATAAAAGAGACATAGCCAAGTCTCGAGCATAGTGGTAACCAACCTCCCAAGAGTGAAAATTAGAAATCTTTATGTATGTTTTATGTCATATAATTATCAAAATAATTCCATGAAGTATAGGTACTATCACTTTCACTATTCATAGATAGTAAAACTAAGGCTTGGATGAGGGTGGTAAGTGACTCATCCAAGTTCACACAACTAGAAACTAAGTGAGCTGAGGTTCTAATTCAGGAGTGTGTGACTTCAGTTTTCTTTGCTACTATATTGTGCCTATATTCATGCCTACAGCATTTAATATAGTACATTAGATTAATGGGTGACAGGTTACAGATATTAGTGTACTTTGCACTATACACGCTGTAAAATATTTTCTTTGTTATTCATTAGAGCACCTACTTGTGTCCTTACATTTTAGTAATTCCTGGTATCTTTCAGAGGACACAGCATGAAGACAATTAATGATAAATATTTTATATTTAATTCAAGACGTGTACTTGTTATTTTTCTTGTTATTTTTATTGAAACATAATATTTGTACCTATTTATTGGATATTGTACAAAACTCCCACACATATATACAGTGTATAATAAGCATATCTGGGTAATAAGTATTTTTATCTCTTCAAACATTAATCATCATATATGTTGAGAATTTTCATAGTTTTCTGGTTATTTTGAAATACACAATAGTTGTAAGCAATAGCTACCCCACTGTGCTATAGAAAATTAGAATTAAATCATATCCAGCTATGGTTTTGTGCCCCTTATTTAACTTCTTTCTATCACCACTCCCTCCTTCTCAGTCTGTAGTGAGTACCATTCCATTTCATTCTTCTAGCAGATCAACTTTTTAGTTTCTGTACACACAATATTTTAGAGTCATGTGTGGCTTCTGAGCCTATGGAAACACTTCTATTTTACTGAAGTCAACCAAAGCATCTAATATATTCCACAATCAAAATTCAAACCACCCAATCACCACTGAATGAGCCTAAAACAATAAATCATCACTTTCCCTATAATTTTATGCAAGAAAACATGAAAATAATAAAAAAATCTAATTTCAGTATCTTATCTGAAAATGAAGCATGATTAAATTTGATTCCTCAATTTTCTAAATTTCTTAATAATTGCATTCTTTGTCATTTGAATCGAAACATGAGGTTTAAATCAGTAAGGTAGGCATCATCGCTAAAACAAGAGTTTCTCCTTTACTTATCTTGGCTAAAACAAATGAATATAATTTTGACAATAATATTAACACTCTATTGGGGTGGTAATAAGTATTAAATGACATAATTTAAGTGAACCATTAGAAATTGATAAATAAAATTACACAGAGAGAAAGACAGGTACAGACAGAGACATAGAGGGAATAAATCATGTTCTGGAGAGACTATTAACTACCCTGATAAACTGAAAAATTGACTTTGAAAAGGCAGAGTGAGATTTTCTACTAAGTCATACTCTGATACTCTGATCAACTATTTTAATGACCCTTCAAGGCTCATTTTCCTTTAATTTCTTTTCATTGTGTGCCTTGTATGCTTTCTCCTCTACAATCATCATTCTCTATACATCATTTAAGTCTCAATTTAAAATATATCTGCATTAAACCATTGGTATCCACCTCCTTAATCTCTCTGGTGCTTATAATATGCATCAGTCAAGCACATGATTACGTTCTTTTTGTTTTCTTGCTGTTAAACTTGATCTGTGGCCAACAGTTATATGCTTGATGTAATTAGTAATAGCAGTACTTCACCTGTAGTCAAGGTTTACTATGTACCAGGAATGTAGTAAGTCCTTTATGTGATTTATTTCACCTAATCTCCACATTACAGGAATTACTATTGATGCTACTTACAACATAGAAAGCTGAGGCATAGGAAACTAGAGGTCATACAGCAAGCAAACAATAAACATAGGGTATAAACTTAAGGATCTGGTGCACTGGAATGAACAGCAGAGATTTCTCAGTTGATGTGTTGATGAAAAGGTTATTGTTAGGAAATACATTTGTAACTTATACACTTATAATTTCTAGCTTGGATAAATTTCAGCCAAAATAAGTTTCTTGACTTAGTAAAGTAATAAAAATAATTGAATATTTAATTACAAAGCATTTTATAGCCTTAAGGTCACCTCAAGGCAGAAAAAAAGTTTTAATGAATGGGTTGATTAAATATTAATGAATTAATGGATTATCAATTCTTGATGTTGTGCTATATAGTACAGAAGGTACAAAAGATTTTACTCAATGCATATTGACCTCTGAACATTGCTTTAAAACTGTGTATCTATATGCAAATTAAAAAATCAAAGACACTGATATGAGTTCAGTGTATTTTTGTGATTGTCTTTTTAGGGAGTTGGGGTGGAAAGCTCCTTAAGTGTTTCAATTACCAATTTTTCTTAGTAGTATTAAGATCATAATGCTGATAGATATGGATTTACTTTTACTTTGAAATAGAAAGATTGAATAACCTCTGAATGCCCCATGACTAAGATTTAAGACCAATAATTCAATTTTTATAATGTTTAAATATTACCTCTAAGAATATATTAAATGCCCTTTATTTGGTGATCTCAGCTTGTCAGAACAGGTGTATTCATTTAGCTGAATATGATTAATGATTAATATTTGCATACATGTTTGTACATGTGTGTATTTTAATTAAATCAGAAAGTGTCAATTGAACCTTTTTGAAAAAAAGTGATCCTCTTTAAAAACCTTCCAATCAAAACAAGTATCACTCTCAAGAATTTGCTTCAAGTAGCTGCTACTTGATTACTCCATATGATAGCTGATACTTAAAGCATTGTGAGATTTTTTTGCATCTTAATCAACTTTGAATACTCATTAGAATTGCTGCTACTACCTCCCACAGCTTTGACTTTAGTTAAACTCTGATTCAATACACTGTAACTCTCAGTAACTAATTGGGCTGCACAGTTAGTGGGTAACAACAATTTCTCTCTAAACTACCTAAAAACTCCTTTAAAAATAAAAATAAAACAGCCAGAAGAAACTTTTGAATTTTTATCTTAACATACAAATGGAAATCTATCTTATTATGAAAACTAATTTCAACGGAAGTTGCAAAATTATCAAAGGCTTTGACACTATTTATTCTCTTAGCCAACAATTATCATGTACACAATTTTATACTTGATAGAGGCAACATTATGATGACCACATTTAAATTTGTTAATCACATGTCCTAATTTAGAGTGTAGAAAATATGGTCACCATACATTATTTGAACATGAGAAATTGACATGCAAAGAAGTTTGAATAATACATAAACTGAGTCAAAATAGCTAAAACGAAGAATAGTGATGGTAACTACCAGACACTGAAGTATATTTTAAACATAAGACAAATTAAATCAGACTGGCACTGTGGTAGTCATATAGAATCAAAATAAATACTCTGGAACACACTCAAGCACAAATAAAAATTTAGTGTCTAATAAACCCAAAATCAAAAATCAGTAGGATAACATAAATGTTGCTGGGACAACTATTAAGAAAAAATACCTTAAATTCTCAATTCATATCATATTCTAAAAATAAAAAATATATTACCTGGATTGAGTTAGAAATAAAATAAAATCCAAACAAAATTAAAGTAAAACATAGGTCATAGATCTTACAATGGCATAAATTTCTTTAAACATAGAAGCAAAGGATAAAACCACAGGAGAAACAATATGATAAATGTGATTTAGTAAAATTTTGAAATATTTTTACACTGTATGCCTAAATTTATGTACCACCCAATATTTAATTATTTAGAAACATCAAAATCTGCATCATCAGGTACAGCAAATAGCTACTAGTAAAAATTGTGTATTTCAACTTGTTAAAAATTCGCTGTTTAATTTACACAAGTGCGCTATAGTCACATGACATGAGAGGTTATTGTACTGGAGATCACAGTACTACAGCACATCCAACTTTGAAAAAAGTTTTATTAGATAGTGCTGACTCAAGTGTTGAAATTGTATGGTTATCTGTCAGCCAAACCTTTCATGTGCTGTACTCCACTTTCCATTTATACATTATTACTTCTTGCTAAATATTGCACTGGATGCTGAAGAGAAATATTAATTTTTCTCCTGTGGTGTGTATGGTTTAACAAGAAAGGCAGGTATCAACTGTAAAACAGTTGCATATTTAAAATTGTGAAGAATGTTGTGAAAATTTGAGGATGCTAAAAATGTGTATAGGTGACCTAACTAAGTCTGTTACTTGAGGAGGCCTCTCATGACAATGGGTAAGGGCTACTCCAGGCAAAGGAAGTGGCATACACAAAAGCTTCTAGGAAGCAAAAGACAAATCATTATTCCTGGAACATGGTAAGGCAGGAAGATATTAGTTTGCAGAGGTGGGCAGAGTGCATTCAGAATGCTGTAAGTTTTACAAGCTATTAAGTCATTAAATAAAGATTTCCTTTTATTTACTCTCGTTTCAGAGGTAGAATATCATCTCTGACATTGTGGAAAGATCATTAAAGGTTAAAAAAGACCTAGAATAGGCTAATTTAATCATAAGAAGTTTTCTTTTCTCTAATCTTTGAGTATTTGTCACATTTGCCCACGTTTCTCCTATACAACATATTCCAGTGGTCTATGTTCATGTTCTCTGGAAAATGTCAGTAAGTTAATTGTCTAAAAGAAAATGCCCTTCCTGGAATTACTCTTCTTAGGAAGTCCCCATTCATTAAAAGTAATAGCTCTTTGCAAAGCCTCTTTTGTAGTACAGTGCTTCTAGATCTAGAAAATAGTGCCGTGGGTGAGTTATGAATATATATATATATATATAAGCTCATGGATATTGAAATTAACGTTTTGAATGTCACTACCATACTGCTGTGTTCAATAAATAGGAAAATAAAAAGAAAAGGAGCAGCAAATTGATATTTGCTCTATTTAAGGGCCATGCACTGACTTTTCATTTACTTTTGAGATTTGACTGTAAACAAAAGAATAACCATCAGGAAGCATGCTCCTGATTATTCACTTCTAACCATACACTCCTCATTTCTAAGCAACCTGTTTATTAAAAGATCATCATTTAGTTATTAGAGCCTAAACTGCCAAGTGCATCCAGATGCAAGTGGATAGTGGAAAATCCAAACTGCATAAATGAGTTTCCCACTCTGTGATTGGAGCTGACACATTATCTATCAACTAAGGCTGGTGATACTTGACATCCATCTACATACTCTGCAATGTTGAAAATCAATGACATAATCCTTGAAATAAAAGTGGATAATGAAATTGTGGTAACAATGAAGAACCTATTAATATATTATTTTGATGCATTAGTTCAGTATTTATTAATCTCTAGCCAAATTTACAAATGTAGAAATAGGGCTTTTAGGATTTGGCAGACACTGTTCTGTTCTACATGTGATGAAAAGATTAAATTTCAGTCTAGACCCTGTACAATGGGGACAAGTTTTGTATTCATACAATTCAATGAATGAAAGTTTTAGTAGCATGAGGACTGTATCTGTCTTATCAGAATCATGTAGGAGTCTGCATACATGACAACCCAACCAAACATAGCTTGCAAAATGAACACATTCCAATCAACTGAATCTGATATAATGAAGAAAATTGTCCTCTAGCCAGTTTTAAAGCATCTTCAATAAGCATGAAGGCAAACACATTAAACTGCCACTGCAGATGACTGGCACCTGCTCCTAGGACTCTCTATACCTAAACTACTTACAATCGTTATAGTCTAGAACTTGGTATAATAGCAATAATTAACATTTGTCAAATGTCACTTCTAAGATGCTGCTGTTGAATGTATGATTCAGCACATAGTCAGAATACTGCTTGTACTATGATTCCCAGTTTATTCATAACTGTGCCATATTTACACTACCCTTCCTTATTTTCAAAATGAGGATGAACTTAACAAGGTTGTTGCAAGGTTTACCTGAAGTAATGCATATGAAAATATCCACTTTGTGGCAAATATTAACTAATTTATTCATGGCTCCAACTTCTTTGAAATACCCTACCATGAGCTAGCTGTTTGTTTTTATCAAGGTAATAATGTGACTGCTGGTCCCAAAGAATGTGTATGAATAAATTCATTTTTAGAATCAAGAAAATATAACTTTCTCCTTTATCAATCATATTCCCTTCATTTTCTTTTTCAACCAATGGCACACATCTTGTAGAGAAAAATTCCATTGTGATGGCTTGATCACTTAGCAAGAAAATGGTGTCCCTGATTTCATGAACCAAGTGAGCCAATTGACATAGTCCTAAACTGGTTGGCAAAGCTACAGTCAGTGGCTATCATGTTTACTTTTTCAAGACAATGAAACCTCCTTCCTTTTAGCTATTTTTAATTCTTACTCACTGTCGCGCTCGACCTTGCCAGCAAGGAAGACGCAACACACAGCTCTTCCTTCAGCGGTTTACTCAGGCCCCTGATTACAAGCTTCTTCTTCCCCAATCCCCCAGCCCTTGGCTAATATATACTCCCGAGCCCAATCCCAGTGTGCCACATGGGGATCGCCCATGGGTCCAGCATATGCGGAAGCAAATCATGACAGCAGCCCTGGCCATATAAGGAGTTGTTGTGCACAGAGAGCGCTCACCGACGGGGTGTGGAAGGCGGAAGCCAGCGCCATCTTGTAGGCGCGGTCCTTCGCAGCTCTCCACAAAGAATAGTCTCTTCAACAAATG